>NW_028319568.1:0-129532 GCF_062004578.1 Staurois parvus
GTTGGTACGGGGGCCCATGGCAGATTACGGGCCTGGCAGATGACGACGAGGCTGCCAAGTGCGATCAGCCTCATCATCATCAATTAGGGTCTCCGCCTCACTACTAGCCCCCTCGGCTGCGTGTGGGTCAGGAGACAGACCTGTCTCTAGACCGGCTACCGAGCCACTCTCCTCGTCACTACTTCTTCGCCTGGCTGCTGAAGAGGCGGATGTCTCCCCCCGTTCCTGACCGCCCTCTGTTAGCTCTTCCTCACTGTACAGTGGGGCTGAGCCCACAGCATGCGATACTTCGCTTGGTGAGGGAACACCAAAGGACAGGGGCAGGTAGAGGACACGTGATTTCAGTGGGCTTGCTCCCGGGCCATGCCAACTAACGGTTGTGTCTGACGTACCAACCGACCGTTGGCTGTAGGTGTCAGAGGTGACCTGGGAAGAGGAAGACGACCGAGCCAACCAATCGATAACGGCAGGGTTGTCGGTGGAGACACGACCGCTGGATGACCGCGGGAGCACTGGCCTCTGGCTGCGACTAGTGCTGCCTCGACCCCTTCCTCTGCTGCCACGTCTGCTCGCTCCTGAAACATTGCCTCCTCTGCCACTCCTCTGCGTGTTGTCTGACATACTCATTAATTCAACGATTCTGTGTCCCTGAGTAACGATTCTGTGTCCCTGAGTAACAATTCTGTGTCCCTGAGTAACAATTCTGTGTCTCTGAGTAACGATTCTGTGTCCCTCAGTAACGATTCTGTGTCCCTCAGTAACAATTCTGTGTCCCTCAGTAACAATTCTGTGTCCCTGAGTAACAATTCTGTGTCCCTGAGTAACGATTCTGTGTCCCTGAGTAACGATTCTGTGTCCCTGAGTAACGATTCTGTGTCCCTCAGTAACAATTCTGTGTCCCAGAGTAACAATTCTGTGTCCCTGAGTAACAATTCTGTGTCCCTGAGTAACGATTCTGTGTCCTTCAGCAACAATTCTGTGTCCCTGAGTAACAATTCTGTGTCCCTGAGTAACAATTCTGTGTCCCTCAGTAACGATTCTGTGTCCCTCAGTAACAATTCTGTGTCCCTGAGTAACAATTCTGTGTCCCTGAGTAACGATTCTGTGTCCCTGAGTAACGATTCTGTGTCCCTCAGTAACAATTCTGTGTCCCTGAGTAACATATCTGTGTCCCTGAGTAACAATTCTGTGTCTGTCCCTGAGTAACAATTCTGTGTCCCTGAGTAACGATTCTGTGTCCCTGAGTAACGATTCTCTGTCCCTGAGTAACGATTCTGTGTCCCTCAGTAACAATTCTGTGTCCCTGAGTAACAATTCTGTGTCCCTGAGTAACGATTCTGTGTCCCTGAGTAACGATTCTGTGTCCCTCAGTAACGATTCTGTGTCCCTGAGTAACAATTCTGTGTCCCTGAGTAACAATTCTGTGTCCCTGAGTAACGATTCTGTGTCCCTCAGTAACGATTCTGTGTCCTTGAGTAACAATTCTGTGTCCCTGAGTAACGATTCTGTGTCCCTCAGTAACGATTCTGTGTCCCTCAGTAACGATTCTGTGTCCCTGAGTAACAATTCTGTGTCCCTGAGTAACGATTCTGTGTCCCTGAGTAACAATTCTGTGTCCCTGAGTAACGATTCTGTGTCCCTGAGTAACGATTCTGTGTCCCTCAGTAACAATTCTGTGTCCCTCAGTAACAATTCTGTGTCCCTGAGTAACAATTCTGTGTCCCTGAGTAACGATTCTGTGTCCCTCAGTAACGATTCTGTGTCCCTCAGTAACAATTCTGTGTCCCTGAGTAACAATTCTGTGTCCCTGAGTAACAATTCTGTGTCCCTCAGTAACAATTCTGTGTCCCTGAGTAACAATTCTGTGTCCCTGAGTAACGATTCTGTGTCCCTCAGTAACAATTCTGTGTCCCTCAGTAACAATTCTGTGTCCCTGAGTAACAATTCTGTGTCCCTGAGTAACAATTCTTTTTCCCTGAGTAACGATTCTGTGTCCCTCAGTAACAATTCTGTGTCCCTGAGTAACAATTCTGTGTCCCTGAGTAACGATTCTGTGTCCCTGAGTAACGATTCTGTGTCCCTCAGTAACAATTCTGTGTCCCTGAGTAACAATTCTGTGTCCCCGAGTAACAATTCTTTTTCCCTGAGTAACGATTCTGTGTCCCTCAGTAACAATTCTGTGTCCCAGAGTAACAATTCTGTGTCCCTGAGTAACAATTCTGTGTCCCTGAGTAACAATTCTGTGTCCCTGAGTAACGATTCTGTGTCCTTCAGTAACAATTCTGTGTCCCTGAGTAACAATTCTGTGTCCCTGAGTAACAATTCTGTGTCTGTCCCTGAGTAACAATTCTGTGTCCCTGAGTAACAATTCTGTGTCCCTGAGTAACAATTCTGTGTCCCTCAGTAACGATTCTGTGTCCCTCAGTAACAATTCTGTGTCCCAGAGTAACAATTCTGTGTCCCTGAGTAACGATTCTGTGTCCCTGAGTAACGATTCTGTGTCCCTCAGTAACAATTCTGTGTCCCTGAGTAACAATTCTGTGTCCCTGAGTAACAATTCTGTGTCTGTCCCTGAGTAATAATTCTGTGTCCCTGAGTAACAATTCTGTGTCCCTGAGTAACGATTCTGTGTCCCTGAGTAACGATTCTGTGTCCCTCAGTAACAATTCTGTGTCCCTGAGTAACAATTCTGTGTCCCTGAGTAACGATTCTGTGTCCCTGAGTAACGATTCTGTGTCCCCTCAGTAACAATTCTGTGTCCCTGAGTAACAATTCTGTGTCCCTGAGTAACAATTCTGTGTCCCTGAGTAACGATTCTGTGTCCCTCAGTAACAATTCTGTGTCCCTGAGTAACAATTCTGTGTCTGTCCCTGAGTAACAATTCTGTGTCCCTGAGTAACAATTCTGTGTCCCTGAGTAACAATTCTATGTCCCTAAGTAACGATTCTGTGTCCCTCAGAACAATTCTGTGTCCCTGAGTAAAAATTCTGTGTCCCTGAGTAACAATTCTGTGTCTGTCCCTGAGTAACAATTCTGTGTCCCTGAGTAACGATTCTGTGTCCCTAAGTAACGATTCTGTGGCCCTAAGTAACGATTCTGTGTCCCTAAAGTCTCTCTGGCCCTAACTCTGTCCCTAATACAGACAGGTCTGTCTCTCTTGAATGACCGGAGGCTAATGGAGAATTGTGAGATGGCCGCAATTTATAGCTCCAGCATTACACAGTGCTGGCTGCTGATTGGCTAATGCGATCACATGTCATGAATGAATGCATTATGGGTCAGCGCGCCTTGTCTGCGCGCCTTCCCAGAGATCCCCGCTCCGTCGCCACACATGTCGCCGCCATTTTTGGAAAAATTTGATTCGTGCATCCAAAGTTTGCTAATTTTCGGATTCGGCGCGAATCGAATTTTTCCTAATCTTCGAAACGAATTCCCCTTCGCCGAGTTCGATTCGCTCATCTCTACTCATAACCCAGCGGAGTAGTCCAATATCCTATGGTGTTGACATCATCTGGAGTGCAGGATCCATAGGTACCATGCATTGGAAGATCTCACACTGTTTCATGCTGTGAGGACCTTCATCCCATAATATCCCATAATATCAATAAATGAAAAGCAAGGTGGGTGTGACAAAATGCCTGTCACCCCGATTGGGTGATTCCATCAGAACGGATTCTTCGCCACTGGGACACGGAACCAAGGTATTATAGTTGGGTGTTGCACCCAAGGCTAGGTGACACTAGCATAGATGCCAAAACTGGAACTACTTTATTGAACAGAAATACAGTTTTTATACACTTCAGGAATGGGCAGTCCCCACAATAAAACAAATATTACACATTGGGATAAACATCCCACAGCGAATAGATAACGGGGTGAAGCTGACATCAGTCTAATCCTATCATATAGGAACCTCCAGAAGGACTAGCCAACAGACAAACAATAGTTCTCAGAGTCTTTGTGTTTTGGGGAAACATGGACTTGAATATGAAGTAAACTGCTTCAAAGGTCCCCCCCAAGGCACCCACCAAAGAATAGAGCCCCCTCAGATGCCAGGGCCATGGTCCGTAGGCAAGAGACTAGCCTGCAGTACCCTCTAGAAGGACTAGCCAACAAACAATAGGTGACTCAATTAACTCCATTAACAATGAGAATGCACACCTAGGAGGCACAGGATGGGAGAAGATAGTAAACACATAACACCTTAATAAAAGGATTAGAACAAGAGTCCATAGTATGAGGCTGTTTTGAGCTGATTGTATCAACATCTTCTTAGAGTCTCTGAGACTAAGGAGGGGTATTGAAGCAGTCAATGATAGTTTTGGCACTGAAACCCCAAATCTGTATCCTAGTTCTCCAGTTCTCAGAGCCTTTGTGTTTTGGGGAGACATGGTCTTGAATCCGAAGTAAACTACTCCAAAGCCCCCCCCCCCCCCCAAGGCACCCACCAGAATAGAGCCCCCTCAGATGCCAGGGCCATGGTCCATAGGTAAGAGACTATTCTACAGTACCCTCCAGATGGACTAGCCAACAGACAAACAATAGGTGACTCAATTAACTCCATTAACAATGGGAATGCACACCTAGGAGGCACAGGATGGGAGAAGATAGTAAACACATAACACCTTAATGAAAAGATTAGAACAAGATTCCTTACCATGAGGTTGTTTTGAGCTGATTATATCAACATCTTCTTAGAGTCTCTGAGACTAGGAAGGAGGGGAGTTGAAGCAGTCAATGCTGGTTTGGGCACAGAGACCCGAAATCTGTATCCTGGTCCTCCAGTTCTCAGAATCTTTGTGTTTTGGGGAGACATGGACTTGAATCCAAAGTAAACTACCCCAAAGGTCCCCCCCAAGGCACCCACAAAAGAATAGAGCCCCTTCAGATGCCAGGGCCATGGACCATAGGCAAAAGACTAGCCAGCAGTACCCTCCAAAAGTCCCTGTCTCGGTTGGGTCTGTCACAGTGGGTATGAAGCATTCCCGACCATCAATGACCATTTTATGTCACATTTCTTCTGGGTTGTAGGACATGGTCCATGTTTTGCAGATTTATCCCTGGAATCCCTGATTTTCCAGACTAACAATTTCTTCCATACATTAATAGTACTAAGGACACAATAATTTGAAGACTGGGGAGACAGAAAAAAATAACCCCAAAACAGGGGTGATGAGTATAAAGGCCTGAATCCAGACCTAATTAGGTGCAATATGAACTGTGACAAAGGCAACGTGAGGAATATTCAGCAAGTGAACCTAAATAAGACGTCGGATCACCCATAACTGCAGTAACCTTTAAGATTTTTTTTACCTGTGTCTTGGAAATTCGCTTTCAACAACTTTTTCCTTACCGTGAGTACCCGCAGTTGGATGCGCAGCAATCCCCCATAAAGCTGTGCTAACTTCGCTTACCGCGACTGCAGCTTAGCTCCACGGTTACTGCGCCTCCAACTGGTGTGCAAAGGTTTAGCTCTTTTGAGATGTGGGGAAAATGGTGCTCCCGTGATCCAGGAATGATCAGACGATACTCCCAGGTTGGAGTTGGAATCCACTCTGCCTGGGTTTAACACCAGACTCCTGTTTTATTATCTTAAAAAACACACCCCCCGCGGGGTCAAGTCAATCCCCTCCCACAGAACAATGTATAGGGAGTGTCCATACAGTAGAATGTCCATCCTGCTCGGAGTGTAAAGTTCCCTCTTAACCTTTACTAAAAAACAGTTAAACCAGTTTTTCCTGTCCTCCCCCGTAAACTCACTTTGGAGAGCGAGTTTCCCATTATTTACATGCTATCAGCTCCTAGCAGTATGTTCATTGTCTGTACAAGCATCCCTTAGATTAAACAGTGCCAGTCTGTATCTGAATGGGCCCGAAACGATCTTTATTAAAACACATCCATCCAGATACAGTTCAGGTCGGTAGCGACTTGCAGAGATATACATGAGCCTACATGCGGAGTTCGCACTGCCCGGCGCCTGGCCATACGAAGTCCATGTGGTACTATGCTGCTGATATGTGGATACAGGCCCGCGGCCTACCACCGGCGGCATTCGCATCAAATGGTGGTATACACGCCGGTCTATAAGCGCAGATCTGCCATCTCATCCATTACCAAGCTGAGTACTGTAATACATACATTGTTCATGCGCATGGCCCAATTGCAGCCTTCAGAGCTTTAATTAAGCCACACGAGAGACATATGAATAACACTCATATATGACACATTTAAAGGACAACCTGTAATAGAAAATTTCCATGACACCTGTTATCTATATTTTTATTTTCCAAAAATTTTTATTTAGATTTTTACATAGACAACATTATAAACATTTTACCTTTTTGCACTTTATAAATATAATGGTACTACTTGATCCACTAGTATATGATCATTATTAATCTTAATTTTTAAATTTTTAACATTTTGTTCTTTTCTTTTTTATTGTTGTGATTTTTTTCAATAAAGGTTATATCCCCCATTTTTATTCTATTCATTATATTGATTGTTTTTGGGTACTTGTAGTCCCACAGCTCTACAAGAAAATGGTGGCTGTAATTAACAACATTTTCCACAACAAAATGGCGGCCGTGAATAACCATTTGTCGCCCGCCCTAAGGTCGAATGGCGGTCGGCAAATGTCATCAGTGTTCTGGGTGGACGCCATATGGCGTCCTCCCGCACATGCGCAGATTGCGCTCCTGCAGAGCCGCGCAGCGGTGCGATCTGTCACCGGTCATGTACCTCGGACATGGCCTATGACAGATCTGTGTACCGGCCCCGTTGCCGGTACCATGTGACCTGCTGTGATCAATCACAGCAGGTCACATGACAGCTGTATACAATGGATGGCTTCATTCATGCCATCCATTGTATACTACTGCCTAGCTGTGAATGGTCACGGCGATCACATGCTCATGTCATGTGATTAGCTGTGGCCAAATCACAGCTAAGCACAAAAAAAAAAAAACCTGAATGAATCGATATCATTCAGGTAAATGCTTGCTGATAGCAAAGTAATTCTTTGCTATAAGCAAACTGTGTAAAAAAAAAATACTGATCACTTCCCCAAAGTAGACTACCCAATGACTACTTTGGTCATAGTGAAATATGAAAAAAAAATCTTAAAAAAAGTAATAAAAAATAATAAAAATAATTTAAAAAATATATATATATTTTTTTTTCATACTGTCACCAGTCAGTGTCCCTGATCACCGCCATGCCAGTTATATGATGACGCTGTACTGCACTGGTGACAGGATGTAAAAAAAAAATAGTGAAACTAATTTTTTTAATTTTTTAATTTTCCGAAAAATTATGACAAAAAAAATAGAACTTCAAAAAACTCGCCATTCCTCTTATAAAGTACGTCGGACTGTCTACTCTGCAAAAAGGGGTCATTTGGGGATATCTGTCCTGTCCTGACATTTGGGGGATATCTGTACTGTCCTGACATTTGGGGGATATCTGTACCGTCCTGACATTTGGGGGATATCTGTACCGTCCTGACATTTGGGGGATATCTGTACCGTCCTGACATTTGGGGGATATCTGTACCGTCCTGACATTTGGGGGATATCTGTCCTGTCCTGACATTTGGGGGATATCTGTACAGTCCTGACATTTGGGGGATATCTGTACCGTCCTGACATTTGGGGGGTATCTGTCCTGTCCTGACATTTGGGGGATATCTGTACCGTCCTGACATTTGGGGGGTATCTGTACCATCCTGACATTTGGGGGATATCTGTACCGTCCTGACATTTGGAGGATATCTGTACCGTTCTGACATTTGGGGGATATCTGTACCGTTCTGACATTTGGGGGATATCTGTACCGTCCTGACATTTGGGGGATATCTGTACCGTCCTGACATTTGGGGGATATCTGTACCGTCCTGACATTTGGGGGATATCTGTACCATCCTGACATTTGGGGGATATCTGTACCGTCCTGACATTTGGGGGATATCTGTACTGTTCTGACATTTGGGGGATATCTGTACTGTCCTGACATTCTTGGACCTCAAGAAATTAGATTGGCCGTCAGTACTTCAGGATTGATCAATATTCAGATCTATACCATAGTTTGTGAACTCTATAACTTTCCTACAGACTAAATAATACATCCTAATTTGGGTTATTTTCACCAAAGACATGTAGCAGAATACATCTCGGCCTAAATTTATGAAGAACAATTATTTATTTGCAAACTTTTATAACAGGAAACAAAAAAATATGTGTTTTTTTCAAAATTTTTGGTATTTTTTTTGTTAATTTAGCAAAAAATAAAAACCCCAGCAGTGATTAATTACCACCAAAAGAAAGCTCTAGTTGTGTGAAGAAAATTATAAAATTTTAGTTTGGGTACAATGTTGTATGACCGCGCAATTGTCATTCAAAGTGTGAGAGCGCTGAAACCTGAAAATTGGCCTGGGGGCAGGAAGGGGAAATTGAATTGGTTAATATAATTTTTTTGGCTCATTTTATTAATTTAATTTCCTTGTTTTCATTTGTTCCGGCCCACCTGATGGTTCATAATTCAGTATTTATCCTATAATCCTTTTATTTCCATTCGCTGGATATTAACATCGAGCCAGTACAGACCCAGGTCCCTGCAGTGATGCGGCCAAACCGCCGGTCTCCTCTAAAATGGCGCCCGTATCGTGCATGCGCACGGGGCTACATAAAGTGACCGACGTTGGCAGCAGGCCATCCCTTTGACAACGTGCTTTCGCACGAAACGCGTCAGTGAGGAGCCTGCCATGCTGACATCACAGGCCGGCAGGCCATCTTTGGAAATCGATCTTTCTGACACAAAGCTGATACATTTGTTTACTGAGCTGATACTATTGTACTGAACTGATACAAAAATACACAGACTGCGCTAGTAAATAAGGAAACAAACATATGAATAAATTTAAAAAAATGGATGAATAAATAAAAATGTCCGTGACAAAAAAAAAAAATATCTAAATCATATTAATCCCAAAACATATCATAACAAAATTGAATCAATCATATAAAGTCCCAAAAAACATTTTAGTAGTGAAGATGAGAAAATTCAACGAAATCCACCACATGTATCCACCACCAAATACACTGAATGAACTCACCAGAGCAATATGCGGATTATATTATAAACCAGCATAAGCGCTTTTCTGCTCTGGGAGCGACGATCTGCAGACGGTTGAAACAAAGCTTTGTGTAAGGGATCGCCCGGCGGTACCACTCCACTGAATAGACGTCCCCGGCGCACGGAATCTAAGTCCCAGAGTGCTTGTTCACCAGGGCCCCTGATGGTGGGGATGGACTTGGAGCACCCCGAGACCAGGTCGTGGCTACTGGGTACGTCCGTCAGTGGTAGTGGTATGCGCCAAGGGCTCCCACGGGAAAGAGTCTGATATGAGGAGGTCTGAAGACCCCACTGCGAGGGATGGATGAGCAAGGTCAGACAGGCCGGGTCGGTAACAGAGAGGACGGTATGGTACAAGGCAGCGGGCAGAGAATAGTCGGGTCACACGCCAGGTCAGCAACAGCAGGTCAGATTTGATAGGGGGCATCCAGGAGAGAGGTCAGACAAAGCAAGGGTCAGGACAGGAGAATATGGCAAGGTCAGGTACAATCCGGGTCAATAACTTACAGGGCACAGGTTCGCAGGATACAGGATGCAGGTAAGACCAGAAGGCACTGAATGACAGCTCAGGGCCATTTAAATATCCTGCCCTGCGCTGCCATTGGTGCCCAGCAGGCGGCCGCAGCTTCTACTGCGCATGCACAAACTCGAACGCCGCGGCCGGCCCGGACCTAGTGCCCGTGTCCCTGCACAGGGCGGCGCACTGCGCCTGCGCCGGGACCATCGCTGCGGGGATCGTGGAGATCCCTGACACTTTGGCTTGGAAAAAACGATCTCCTCTAACCCTGGAGCAATACTCTGCAGGAGACTCTGTGACTCTGTAGATCCACTTCTTTCTTTTCTCATCCTATTCACAGGGTATTGGAATGGCCACTCGGAATATACAAAAACAGAAGCTCATGGTGCAGTACCTCTTAAAAACATCACTTTAGTAATACTAAACACACTTACAAAAAACGATGTCCAGCCGACACCAGCATAGCTAGCATAATCAGATGCCAATAGATAGACCCAGTCACGAACGCACATGTGGAGCTCCATGAGGACGTCGAATGACGAAACGCGTAGGAGGAGGCTTGAGTGGTGTGACGTCAGCACGTTCCTATTTTTGTTACTGCGCATGTGACTTCTTGACTGGATCTGTCTATTGGCATCTGATCATGCTGGCTATGCTGGTGTCGGCTGGACACCGTTTTTTGGAAGTGTGTTTAGTATTAATAAAGTAACGTTTTTAACCTCCCTGGCGGTCTGATTATGTCCATATTTCTGTGCTCAAAGCGGTACATTTTTTTGCATGGAAATATGTATTTTTTTTATTGTAGGCTGTAATTTTTAGGAATAACTCACTGAAATCTGTCCGGACAAGAGTCTAGTAAACATCCCGGAGATGTTACAATTTGAAACACGAAATCATAAATTATAATTTAATAAATAATCATAAAAAATAATAATATAATAATAATAAATGTAATTCAATAATATAATCACCGAAAACACTGAAATGTGAAATAGAGCGCCAAGTTGGCCCATCGCTGAGCTCAGTCGCAGAATCGTTTTCAGTGTCTGATGAGGAATTTCCCCCACCAATCATTATCACTCAATTCTGCAAGTGGTTCTGATTTACTATCGCTGTTCTCTAGCCGGTCTAAAACCGCGTCTGACCTAAAGGGACGCTTTTTGGACGCCATGGACGTTTCTCAGTTTCCAGGCAGAAAGGGCGGTAAAAATGCAGGCAGGGCGCCGGACAAAGCACTCGGGACAACATGTATGTGAAATGGGTTGATACAGGAATGTTATACGATGTGATTTTAGTGTATTTAGTAAATGTCATTTTTTGTCATTTTCAAATTTCCCGCCAGTTCTGTCCCCCGTACGTCCTGGCGTCGCAGGGACCGGAACCCAGAAGACGGATGCCGGAGGACATTGCCGGGGACACTGCAGGGGGGACATCGCGGGAGCGCAGGACAAGGTAAGTGAAGAAGAGATCCCGAAGCAGCGCTGCAGTGTATTTCTGAGTGTAGCTCGGGGGGGGGGGTTACCGCTTGTGGTGCTGAAACTTTACCCCGAGCTACACTCAGGAATACCGCCAGGGGGGTTAAGAGGTACTGCGCCATGAGCTTCTGTTTTTGTATATTCCGAGCGGCCATTCCAATACCCTGTGAATAGGATGGGATATGAATGAAGTGGATCTACAGAGTCGCAGAGTCTCCTGCAGAGTATTGCTCCAGGGTTAGAGGAGATGGTTTTTTCCAAGCCAAAGCTTTGTTTCAACCGTCTGCAGATCGTCGCTCCCAGAGCAGAAAAGCGCTTATCCTGGTTTATAATATAATCCGCATATTGCTCTGGTGAGTTCATTCAGTGTATTTGGTGGTGGATACATGTGGTGGATTTCGTTGAATTTTCTCATCTTCACCAATAAAATATTTTTTGGGACTTTATATGATTGATTCAATTTTGTTATGATATGTTTTGGGATTAACCCCCCTGGCGGTATTCCTGAGTGTAGCTCGGGGTAAAGCTTCAGTACCAAAAGCGGTAACCCCCCCGAGCTACACTCAGGAATACACTGCAGCGCTGCTTCGGGATCCCTCGATCACTTACCTTGTCCTGCGCTCCCACGATGTCCCTCCTGCAGTGTCCCCGGCAATGTATTCCAGCGGATGCCGGCATCTGTCTTCCGGGTTCTGTTCCCTGCGACGTCGGGACGTACGGGGGACGGAACGGCGGGAAATTCAAAAATGACAAAAAGTGGCATTCACTAAAATCACTAAAATCACATAGTATAACATTCCTGTATCAAACCATTTCACATACATTTGTCCCGAGCAGGGGCGGACTGACAACTCATGGGGCCCCCGGGCACTAAGGGATCATGGGGCCCCTGTGTCCTTGCCCAAACTCAAAAAAACCTATGAAAAAGGTACCAGGGACATCTCATGGGGCCCCCTACTGATCCCGAGCTCTCGGGCAGTGCCTGAGTTTCCAAATGGTCAGTCCGCCCCTGGTCCCGAGTGCTTTGTCCGGCGCCCTGCCTGCATTTTTACCGCTCTTTCTGCCTGGAAACTGAGAAACGTCCATGGCGTCCAAAAAGCGTCCCTTTAGGTCAGACGCGGTTTTAGAGCGGCTAGAGAACAGCGATAGTAAATCAGAACCACTTGCAGAATTGAGTGATAATGATTGGTGGGGGAAATTCCTCATCAGACACTGAAAACGATTCTGCGACTGAGCTCAGCGATGTGCGAACTTGGCGCTCTATTTCACATTTCAGTGTTTTTGGTTTGATTATATTATTGAATTACATTTATTATTATTATATTATTATTTTTTATAATTATTTATTAAAAATTATCATTTATGATTTCGCGTTTCAAGTTTTATCCTCCCCGGGATGTTTACTAGACTTTTGTCCGGACAGATTTCAGGGAGTTATTCCTAAAAATTACAGGCCGACAATAAAAAAAATACATATTTCCATGCAAAAAAATGTACCGCTTTCAGCACCAAAAATCTGAAATAATCAGACCGCTAGGGAGGATAATATGATTTAGATATATATATTTTTTTTTTTTTTTGTCACGGACATTTTTATTTATTCATTCATTTTTTTAAAATTTATTTATATATTATTTCCTTATTTACTAGTGCGGTCTGTGTATTTTTGTATCTGTACGCACCAGGGGCGGACTGACCATTTGGAAACTCGGGCACTGCCCGAGGGCCCGGGGTCAGTAGGGGGCCCCATGAGATGCCCCTGTTACCTTTTTCATAGGCTTTTTTGAGTTTGGGCAAGGACACAGGGACCCCATGATCCCCTATTGCCCGGGGGGTCATTAGGGGGCCCCATGAGATGCCCCTGGTACCTTTTTCATTGGCTTTTTTGAGTTTGGGCAAGGACACAGGGACCCCATGATCCCCTATTGCCCGGGGGGTCATTAGGGGGCCCCATGAGATGCCCCGGTACCTTTTTCATTGGCTTTTTTGAGTTTGGGCAAGGACACAGGGGCCCCATGATCCCCTATTGCCCGGGGGGTCATTAGGGGGCCCCATGAGATGCCCCGGTACCTTTTTCATTGGCTTTTTTGAGTTTGGGCAAGGACACAGGGACCCCATGATCCCCTATTGCCCGGGGGGTCATTAGGGGGCCCCATGAGATGCCCCGGTACCTTTTTCATTGGCTTTTTTGAGTTTGGGCAAGGACACAGGGACCCCATGATCCCCTATTGCCCGGGGGGTCATTAGGGGGCCCCATGAGATGCCCCTGGTACCTTTTTCATTGGCTTTTTTGAGTTTGGGCAAGGACACAGGGACCCCATGATCCCCTATTGCCCGGGGGGTCATTAGGGGGCCCCATGAGATGCCCCTGGTACCTTTTTCATTGGCTTTTTTGAGTTTGGGCAAGGACACAGGGACCCCATGATCCCCTATTGCCCGGGGGGTCATTAGGGGGCCCCATGAGATGCCCCTGGTACCTTTTTCATTGGCTTTTTTGAGTTTGGGCAAGGACACAGGGACCCCATGATCCCCTATTGCCCGGGGGGTCATTAGGGGGCCCCATGAGATGCCCCGGTACCTTTTTCATTGGCTTTTTTGAGTTTGGGCAAGGACACAGGGGCCCCATGATCCCCTATTGCCCGGGGGGTCATTAGGGGGCCCCATGAGATGCCCTGGTACCTTTTTCATTGGCTTTTTTGAGTTTGGGCAAGGACACAGGGACCCCATGATCCCCTATTGCCCGGGGGGTCATTAGGGGGCCCCATGAGATGCCCCTGGTACCTTTTTCATTGGCTTTTTTGAGTTTGGGCAAGGACACAGGGACCCCATGATCCCCTATTGCCCGGGGGGTCATTAGGGGGCCCCATGAGATGCCCCTGGTACCTTTTTCATTGGCTTTTTTGAGTTTGGGCAAGGACACAGGGGCCCCATGATCCCCTATTGCCCGGGGGCCCCATGAGTTGTCAGTCCGCCCCTGGTACGCACCTTCACATAGGGCAGATTTTGCAGCTGGTTTTCATGTGATAGATATAGAGAGGATATATATTATTATCTGTTCTGGCTCCGCCTATATTTATTCGGTTATTATTGTACTGAACTGTCATTTGAGACCTGAGCATTTTTTGGACGCTGAGCTGACATTTTATGTCCCTAGGCTGATATTTGGAATGTGACGGCTGTTTTCTGATACGGAGCTGATTATCTGTATACAAGCTGCGTACAATAACTATCCAAGCGTTTCTGTCTGGGGGCCATCTAAGGTGGATGCGAGTTTCTCTGGCTATTCCAGAAGGAGGTGTCCCTGCGTGCCGAGAGGGTCCGAGCTGTGAGGTGTGGAGTGCCTGTCCTGTGTGCAGTGTGTACCAGTGGCGCCCCCTATCCCCGCAGTGCCCTGATGACCACCAGTCCCAGTCCGGATAATTACTACACATGAGCAATTAAATTGCGCTTCCATTGAGTGCGAGCACACTTCATTCCCCATCACGGAAGTCACGAGCTCCATTATCTGATGGACCATTATTCTATGGAATGCTCATATCTCAAGACATTCAAGTCACCTTATTAGCTGGGATTTATCATTATTATTTGTTTTCTGCCTCAGCGCCATTCATCTTCTCACAATTATAGGATTTATCATTGTGTTGATCATCCATTCACTAATTCTCTCGTCATTTACTGAAGACACTTTTAATCACAATATCTAGTGCTTTTATGCGCTTAATTTTACCACTTTGTCACTTTATCAACATATTGTATTTCCTAGCGCTGCATTTTATATTATTTAGCTCTACACACCCATTATGAAGGGTTCCCACCATCCCTGTGATGACTTCCCGGGTCTGTACACCCGCTGTGCCCATTATGAGGGGTTTAAACCATCCCAGTGCTGAGTTCCCAGATCTGTACACCCGCTGTGCCCATTAAGAAGGGTGCCCACCATCCCATGCTGAGTTCCTGGCTCTGTACACCCGCTGTGCCCATTATGAGGGGTTTAAACCATCCCTGTGCTGGGTTTCCAGGTCTGTACACCCGCTGTGCCCATTATCAGGGGTTTAAACCATCCCAGTGCTGAGTTCCTGGGTCTGTACACCCGCTGTGCCCATTATGAAGGGTTCCCACCATCCCTGTGATGAATTCCCGGGTCTGTACCCCCGCTGTGCCCATTATAAAGGGTTCCCACCATCCCTGTGATGAGTTCCCGGGTCTGTACACCCGCTGTGCCCATTATGAGGGGTTTAAACCATCCCAGTGCTGAGTTCCCGGGTCTGTACGCCCGCTGTACCCATTATGAGGGGTTCCCACCATCCCTGTGCTGAGTTCCCGGCTCTGTACACCCACTGTGCCCATTATGAGGGGTTCCCACCATCCCAGTGCTGAGTTCCTGGCTCTGTACACCCGCTGTGCCCATTATGAGGGGTTCCCACCATCGATGGGTTTCCAGGTCTGTACACCCGATGTGCCCATTATGAGGGGTTTAAACCATCCCGGTTGTCAGGGACTGCGGGTCTCGCCACGGCGCACAGGTCTGCGCATGCGCAGATTGCCTTGGTGCACGAATGTGCAGGCACTAGGACCTGGGCATCGGCGTTGGCAATTGCGGTCGCGCATGCACACTCTCGCACGCGAGCGTGCGCCTGGCACCAATGACGGTGCAGGGCGCAACTATTTAAACTGGCCAGACGGTGATCAGGTTGCCGCAAGGTCTAGTTCTTGTACCCGTGTTCTGAAGGGTGTTCCTGTTGCCGATCCTGCCTGTCCTGATTTGTGTTGACCTCCTGCTCTGACCCCCGGCTCGTCCCTGACTACTCTCCTGCCTGTTGTTACATTACTATTGGACCTCCCGTTGCTGAACCTTGGCTCGTGACCCGGCTGCTCTCTGTCTGCTGCTTGGTACCTACCTGCCCCCACCGTTACCGACCCGGCTAGTCTGACTATGCTCATTCCTGACTGTCATCCATCCATCCCGCTCGGGACCTGGACTTGTCAGCCTCTTCACATCAGGCTCACCCCTGGCACATACCCTCGGCGGGACCCCTCTACCACAGTTGGGTGCACTCAGGGGTTGCGACCTGCTTACAGTCTTGCACCAAGTCCATCCCCACCATCAGGGGCTCTGGTGAAAAGGCAGACTGGGAATTAAACTCCGCGTCCTGGGGAATCCCGTTCTGTGGATCACTAGAGATCCCGCCGGGCGGTGTCTGACACCTGTGCTGAGTTCCTGGATCTGTACACCCACTGTGCCCATTATGAGGGGTTCCCACCATCCCAGTGCTGAATTCCTGGATCTGTACACCCGCTTTGCCGTTTATGAGGGGTTCCCACCATCCCAGTGCTGAGTTCCTGGATCTGTTCACCCGCTTTGCCCATTATGAGGGGTTCCCACCATCCCAGTGCTGAGTTCCTGGATCTGTACACCCGCTGTGCCCATCATGAGGGGTTCCCACCATCCCAGTGCTGAGTTCCTGGATCTGTACACCCGCTGTGCCCATTATGAGGGGTTCCCACCATCCCAGTGCTGAGTTCCTGGATCTGTACACCCGCTGTGCCCATTATGAGGGGTTCCCACCATCCCAGTGCTGAGTTCCTGGATCTGTACACCCGCTGTGCCCATTATGAGGGGTTCCCACCATCCCAGTGCTGAGTTCCTGGATCTGTACACCCGCTGTGCCCATCATGAGGGGTTCCCACCATCCCAGTGCTGAGTTCCTGGATCTGTACACCCGCTGTGCCCATTATGAATGGTTCCCACCATCCCAGTGCTGAGTTCCTGGATCTGTACACCCGCTGTGCCCATTATGAGGGGTTCCCACCATCCCAGTGCTGAGTTCCTGGATCTGTACACCCGCTGTGCCCATCATGAGGGGTTCCCACCATCCCAGTGCTGAGTTCCCAGGTCTGTTTCACACGTAGTAAGCAATGATGTCACAAGTGACATCTTGCTTACTACTCTGCATGTGATCACTGATTGGCCAATCAGTGATCACATGATTGGGACCTCGCACAGAGGTCCCGTACGACGATCGGTGTTCCACTGTGTCCAGAGGAACGCGCACAAGCAGGGTGCGGGGAGGTCACCCCTGCACTGCCACCGTCCGGCCGTTTATATACAACGACCGGACGGGAGGTGGTTAATTGGCCTACACATCCAAAACAGTTGTAGAGGATATAATGGGCATCAAATATCATCTGTTAAATGCTTTAGAAGGATATATAGGTATAACCTAACAAAGATCTAATTGACCTACACATCCACAACCATAGGAGAGGAAACAATGGACATCAAACATCCATCTGGTAAATATTGCAATTCAAGTAGCAAGGAAGAATGTGGGGAAAAGGGAATTTAATTGAAGATCAAGTTTTAATTCCACCACTAGGTGTCAGCAAAGGACAACAGTCCAGACGATATTAGCTTTGTTCAGATCCGAATCAGCCTCCAGGATACTCAGCGTGCAATGGTGGATAGCAGAAAGACTGTGCTTGTGTGCACTAAAATTCAACATGAGTTTGATAAGTTGTGCAAAAGTGACAGTTATCAAGCCTCTGGTTTTCAGTTATTTTCTAGCAATAAAATGACAGTTGTGCAAAAATTCAAAAATTTGCCCTGGACTGGAAGTCTTTATAATAATTTAACCACTTGCCGTCCGCCTGCTGTTCATAAACGTCAGGGCGGTGGCACTCCAGGGGCGGCACCCACCTTTTCTAGCTGTGCGCGCTCCCTGTGCGCGCGATCCGGTGCCCGCTGTGTCCTCCGGACACACCTCGGTCCCAATCATGTGATCACTGATTGGCCAATCAGTGATCACATGCAAAGTAGTAAGCAAGTCTTCACTTGTGACATCATTGCTTACTACGTGTGAAATCTGTGAATGATCACAGAGGTCACATGGTACAGGGCTATTCACAACAGCCTTGTACCATGTGACAAGATGTGACCAATCACAGCTCACTCAGTATTTCTCAATGCCTGCAAGAATGCAGACAGAGAGAAAGAGAAATGATTGTTTTTACATCCTATATGGGTGTAAAAGCAATCACTGTAAAAAAAAAAAAAAAAATCTTCATCACCCCCCACAAGTAGTACATTGTCACCATGGTGACACTGTACTGCTAGGGTGACAGTATGTAAAAAAAACAAAAAAAACCCATAAATAATAATATAAAAAATTAAAATAAAAATGTAAACAAAATGTTTAAAAATTATAATTTTTGGTTATAAACTAATTTGGCTTATTTTTTTTTTCTAAAAATACAACGGAATACATTTTGGCCAAGATTTATGATGAAAGATTATTTATTTGCAAAATTTTATAAGAAAAACACTTTTTTTCAAAATTTTTGGACTTTTTCATTTACATAGCAAAAAAAATAAAAATCCCAGCGGTGAATAAATACCACCAAAATAAAGCTTTATCTGTTTTAAAAAAAATGGTAAAAATTTCATATAGATACAGTGTTGCATGACCGCGCAATTGTCATTCAAAGTGTGATAGCGCTGAAAGCTGAAAATTGCCCTGGACAGGAAGGGGGTGAAAGTGTCCGGACGGGAAGGGGGGGAAAGTGTCCGGACAGGAAGGGGGTGAAAGTGTCCGGACAGGAAGGGGGTGAAAGTGTCCGGACTGGAAGGGGGGGAAAGCGTCCAGACTGGAAGGGGGGGAAAGTGTCCGGACTGGAAGGGGGTGAAAGCGTCCGGACTGGAAGGGGGTGAAAGTGTCCGGACTGGAAGGGGGTGAAAGTGTCCGGACTGGAAGGGGGGGAAAGTGTCCGGACTGGAAGGGGGGGAAAGTGTCCGGACTGGAAGGGGGGGAAGTGTCCGGACTGGAAGGGGGGGAAGTGTCCGGACTGGAAGGGGGGTGAAAGTGTCCGGACTGGAAGGGGGGGAAAGTGTCCGGACTGGAAGGGGGGAAAGTGTCCAGACTGGAAGGGGGAGAAAGTGTCCGGACTGGAAGTGGGTGAAAGTGTCCAGGCTGAAAGGGGGGGAAAGTGTCCGGACTGGAAGGGGGGGAAAGTGTCCGGACTGGAAGGGGGGGAAAGTGTCCGGACTGGGAGGGGGGAAAGTGTCCGGACTGGAAGGGGGGGAAAGTGTCCGGACTGGAAGGGGGTGAAAGTGTCCAGACTGGAAGGGGGGGAAAGTGTCCGGACAGGAAGGGGGGGAAAGTGTCCAGACTGGAAGGGGGGGAAAGTGTCCGGACAGGAAGTGGTTAAAGCATCTGACTACAAAGTATCCATTTCACAGCTGAAGGCTGAACCGCAGCCCTTCCAGACTCCTGTGTTTTGCAGCAGCCGTAAAGTGCCCTTCTGGTGATATTGATTGGTATCCCCATGAAGAATGGCCCCAATCAGAAAACCATATGTATGACAATCCAGTACTACTAGGAATTCCCCTGGGATCGGCCTGGTTTGTACATACTGACCTTTCTGTGCTGGGAGGGCAGTTCGGGAAAACCTCAGGTCAGCGTAGACCACAGCCATGTGGGTTCATCAATGGCAGCACGTCTCTGGTGGTGTTCAGGGCAGGTTACATTCTTCAATGTGAAGCTGAACTCACAGTGGGCAGCCATGTGGAAATTGTGATTTGCATATTGGGTTTTCTGTGTATGTAGGTTTCACTGGTGTGGGTGGAAGTTGCGAGTGTAAATAGGAATAATTCAGCCAACGTCACCACAACAAACAAACTCTACACCGGGAAAGTGAACCAAAGCAGACCATGTCGGTCAATGGTCAGAACTGAGATTCTTCTTATAAACCAAGAACATCCCACAGTCATATTTGGACCCTTTTGGTCTTCAGTTACTTTTGTAATTTGTAGCTTTAAGGAGGATTTTTCTGGGCCATATAATCTGACCAGCCTATTGAAGAAGTTAACAGGACAGGTTAAGTACTCCTACACCCCCTGGGCCAGATAAGGGGAGAGGGTGGTCAGATGTAATACCCAACTAGCTACTCATCTGGGACTGTTCTACATTGGCAGCCCTTGGGCCCCCTCGCTAAGGGTTACCCTCAGGCAGCTGGGTAAAGAGGAGGAATCATCATAGCTTTAAGGAGGATTTTTTTGGGCCATATCATCTGACCAGCTTATTGAAGAAGCCCATTTCAAGAAGTGTGTGGGGCCTCTTGGTTGCCTGGTTGTTGAGTTAGCCCTGCTGGGTTCTGCTGTATGTCATTGTTCAACAAAATCTCATAGCAATTACAGGAAGTTGGGGCCCCAGGTTACATTGTAAGATCCTGGGCATGTGTACAGGGGACCACGCTCAAAGCCCCAGCTTCTGTGAGAACTGAGAATGGTGCGTCAATTGGGTTTTACTCTGGGGTGGTCATTCCAGAGGGATTATGACATGGAGAACACCTCTGCCCGTTGTGCAAACTCTTCAAAGACTTTCCATTTTATAACACAAGCAGTTTCATATTCTTCCGAGGAAGACACGTTTATTTAACCCTCCAGGTTAGGTAGATAGGATTTTTGTTAGAGGCTGAGTAGCAGCCTGGGATGAATCAGCCTTGGAATGAGGTAGTGAGTTCTCCTCAGGACAAGCTGGGAGGCTCTAACAGATCAGGGTTTCTAGAGCCCTCCCACCTTTCTAGAAAGTCGAGAACTTTCTGGAACAGGGGAGAGGAGGGGAGGAGGCCCAGATCTGCATATTTGAGGGACATTGGCCAATGCCCTGGCAGGAAGCTGGGCATGGTGACCAAGGAAACCCTCAAATATCGGAAAAGCCTAGAGGGCAGTGGTCAGTGTCGGGTGGAAGATGGATTGAGGAAGTCTGGAGTGTGGAGTCTGGGAGGGGGCCTTGTAATGGAATGCGGCGTCCGACCTCAGCTCTTCTCACCAACTCATGACTGAAGGACCAGCTGATCTCACACCACGCTGTCACTTGCGTAACAATGCCATGCCCAGCTGCACCCTGCACAAAGATTTTCCAGCTAATGGACCACAATCTATGTGCCAGCAGCCTGAGAGCGATTGTTACTGGGTCAGGTTAATTATGCAATTAACCCTTCACACTGCCACCGCCACCTTTTTACAGAGAAGGAAGAAACTCACAAATCTTAGCAGTAACACTATGATATTAGCATAAGCGTCTGTATACACACGGTCACCGCAGACAGGGATATTCAGAGGATTATTACATACAGCAGCACTCTTCAGAGATAGGGATTCTTTTAGTTTGCATTAAAAGCTTTAGAAACAGTTCAATACTTTTCAGAATATAGGATTTATTACTAAAAAGGTCAACATGGTGCAATTAAAATATTTACAGAAAAAGATGTAACAAATATATAAAGAGAGCAATAAAACAACAGAGAAATGAAAGAAAGGAGTTCAGAAGGCAGAATACTTGCAATGTCCTTGGTTTGAGTCCAATCGTCCGAGCAAAAGGTTGCCTTTGCTCTCAAGTCTCTTAGATGGTTCCTGATCGATGTTAAAGGATTCTCCAGGCTGTCAGTCTTTTTCTATCATCTCAAAGGGGTGTCCCCTGAGAACAAATGACCAATCGTCCAGTTTGGAGATCGATGTTAGGCGGTAAACAAGGTTATGACCAAATCCCTTACAATTTCATACTAAGGTCAATAACCTCCAATAGGTACAGGCAGCATCCTAGCAACTGGCAAATTAATATTTAGAATTATATTCCAAATGCAAAGATACCAAACATAGCGTACCCTTGTCACTCAGGATAAAAGAGACTACTTCTTCTCTCTTGTAGGTACTAATATAGTGATGTAAGGTGTCATGTGACTCATATTAAAATGATCTATCCGAATATATACTTCATATTAATGTGCCCAGTTCCTGCTTAACTTTATGAATTGTATGAAAAATGTCTCTTGTGGAATGAACGTTTTATGGCACGCTCTAGCTCTAATAGCCTAACAGGTCATGACGGACTGAGTTATTGTTTTACGATCG
Organism: Staurois parvus; assembly: GCF_062004578.1. Lineage (NCBI taxonomy): Eukaryota > Metazoa > Chordata > Amphibia > Anura > Ranidae > Staurois > Staurois parvus. The sequence goes on from NW_028319568.1 coordinate 22,034, forward strand.
AGCAGAGGAAAGTGGTTTTTCAAAGAAGACCCCTTGAACCAGACTAATTAGTGGTTTACAGCCATGGAGCTCATCTAGCTGTGTTTTATTTAGGATAAGAGGCCCTTTTGACCTCTGTTCACTTACAGCCTCACATTCCATTCAAAAGGGAGGAGGGAGGACAGGAGAGAACATGGCTGAGACCTAACAAGATGGTTGTCATGTACAGCGTCCATGTCTCTAGTGTGCACAATTGTCACAGGCCTATCTACAGGCAGGTCACTGGAGAAGAGGATCTCCACTGCCTCAACATCACCTGGAGAGGACAGCCTGTACAGCTGGGAAAGAGCCAGACTGGCCATTCCTGAAGGCAGCCAACAACCCACTAAGCTAACAGGACAGGACAAATTATTATTATTATTATTATACAGTATTTATAAAGCGCCAATAGTTCGCTCAGCGCTGTACATTACAGAGGGGGACAGAACATGTGACAGAACAATACCAATACAATGCAAAACATGAGGGGATCGAGGGCCCTGCTCTTTCGAGCTTACAATCTAGGAGGGAGGGGATGGTGGTACAGGAGGAGATAGCTGTGGGGGATGGAGTGGTAAGAAGAGTGGAGGAGGTCGGCAATTAGCAGGGGGTGGGGTAGGCTTCCCTGAAGAGGTGGGTTTTCAGGGTGCGCCTAAAGGAGAGGAGAGTAGGTGATAATCTGATGGGTTGGGGCAGGGAGTTCCAGAGGATGGGTGACACCCTGGAGAAGTCCTGGAGGCGGGCATGGGAGGAGGAGACCAGAGAACTAGAGAGAAGAAGGTCTTGTGAGGAGCGGAGTGTGCGTGTTGGGCGGTACTTGGATATTAGGTCAATGATGTAGTTCAGGGCAGTATGGTGGACGGTTTTGTATGTCAGTGTTAGGATTTTGAATTTGATCCGTTGCGCAATCGGAAGCCAGTGGAGGGATTGGCAGAGGGTGGTGGTGGAAACGGAGCGGTTGGAAAGGTGAAAGAGTCTGGCAGCCGTATTCAGGATGGAGTGAAGCGGGGATAGCCAGCGGCAAGGCAGGCCAGTGAGGAGGGAGTTGCAGTAGTCGAGTCGTGATATGATGAGGGAGTGGATGAGCTGTTTAGTGGTTTCTGGGGTTAGGAACGTGCGGATTTTGGCGATGTTGCGGAGGTGGAGTTTGCACGAGTTTGTTAAAGATTGGACTTGGGGCTGGAAGGATAGGTTGGAGTCCAGAATGACACCAAGTACTCTGGCCTGCGGGGCGGGTTTGATGGTGGCGTTGTTGGATGTGATGGAGAAGTCAATGGGGGGTGGTGTCTGGGCTGGGGGGAAGACAATAAACTCGGTTTTGGAGAGGTTCAATTTAAGGAAGTGGAGCGACATCCAGTCTGATATGTCGTTCAGTAGGTGTGTGATTTGGGCGGAGACCGAGGGGGTGAGGTGGGGGGTTGAGAGATATATTTGTGTGTCGTCAGCATATAGGTGGTAGTTGAAGCTGTGAGAGTGTATGAGTTGGCCAAGGGAGGAGGTGTAGATGGAGAAGAGAAGGGGCCCGAGGACAGAGCCTTGAGGGACCCCAACAGAGAGGGGGAGTGAGGGGGAGGTGGTAGCATTATAGGTAACGCTGAAAGAGCGTTGTGACAAGTAAGATGAGAGCCAGGAGAGAGCAGAATCTCTGAGGCCGAGGGAGTGTAGTTTTTTGAGGAGGAAGGGGTGGTCGACTGTGTCGAAGGCCGCGGAGAGGTCAAGGAGTAGGAGCACTGAATAGTGGCCATTAGCTTTGGCGGTTAGCAGGTCGTTGGAGAGTTTAAGTAAGGCAGTTTCGGTGGAGTGTAGGGGACAGAAGCCGGACTGTAGGGGATTGAGGAGGTTGTTGCCGTTGAGGTGAGAGCTTAGGTGGGTGTAGACTAGGCGCTCGAGGAGTTTGGATGTAAATGGGAGCAGGGAGATGGGTCTGAGGTTGTTTGGGTCATTGGGGTCCAGGGAGGGCTTTTTAAGTATGGGGGTGATGTGTGCATGTTTCAGAGGGGAGGGGAAAGTGCCGGAGGAGAGGGAGAGATTAAACATGTGGGTGAGGGAGCGTAGGATGGAGGGGGAGGGAGGTCGTAGGAGTTGTGAGGGGATAGGGTCGAGGGGGCATCAGAGAGGATCTTGGAGACTTCCTCGATGGTAGTAATGTCAAAGGTGCGGAGTGTTGGGGGGGCTTAAGTATGAGGATTAAGTACTTCTACACCCCCTGGGCCAGATAAAGGAAGAGGGCAGTCAGGTGTAATACCCAACTAGCTACTCATCTGGGACTGTTCTACATTGGCAGGTCTTGGGCCCCCTTGCTCTAGGTTACCCTCAGGCAGCTGGGTGAAGAGGATGAATCATCTGGGGTCTGAGGAGGGACACCAAATAGCCTTTAGTGCTCTTTAAAGAAGAGACTCTTGATATCTGCATTTTTTGTATGTTGTCCTCAAGTTCAATAGTTCCTCTAGCATCCCATATACCACTAGACCCTATCCAAGTTTAACCCCTTAATAAAATCACAAAACCACGCTCAAGGCCGGTTTATTGATTCCAGTGTTCAAAGTGTGGAAAATGCATGTTGCATGGCCGTGCAGGGCATAGGGAGACCTAACTAAAATCCAGTGGCCCCAAAGGGGGTAGTGCTACATATTTTTCTTGTATTGCACTTCTGAGAAATTTGCATGAAATCTTTGCTCCCTAAACATTTGACTATGGCTTTAGAAAGGCAGCAGAGCCCCACAAACGTGATTCTTCCTCTGGGCCTCAACTTATACTAGCCCTGTAATGAGCTGTGATGAGAACAGAAGGAGGAACTCATGATGACGAAGGAGTGTCACATGCATATAAATGTCTGTAAAATATGATGTGAAGGGAGAAGCTCACAAATGGAGGGTGTGTATGATACAACATGGAGTCCAGAGTCCAGGGAGATGGGGAGACTGAGCAGTGACATGGGAACACATGAAAGACATGGCTTAATCAGCTTTTCAAGGTTTACTTAAAATATAAAAGAGAGCAGCAGAGGGAAGCAACATAGGAGCTATGTCCTGGGCTACTGGAAGCTTCAGTGACATAGTAGATGTGTCCTGACTCCTGAACTATTGAAAGCTTCAGTGACAAAGGAGACATGTCTCTGGCTATTGAAGTCTTCAGTGACATAAGGGCTGTGTCTTGGACTACTAAAGTCTTCAGTGACAAAGGAGACGTATTATGGGCTACTGGAAACTTCAGTGACATAGGAGACGTATTCTGGGCTACTGGAAACTTCAGTGACATAGGAGACGTGTCCTGGGCTACTGGAAACTTCAGTGACATAGGAGACGTGTCCTGGGCTACTGGAAACTTCAGTGACATAGGAGACGTGTCCTGGGCTACTGGAAACTTCAGTGACATAGGAGACGTGTCCTGGGCTACTGGAAACATCAGTGACATAGGAGACGTGTCCTGGGCTACTGGAAACATCAGTGACATAGGAGACGTGTCCTGGTCTACTGAAAATGTCAGCGACATAGGAGACGTATTCTGGGCTACTGGAAATGTCAGTGACATAGGAGATGTGTCCTGGGGTACTGGAAACGTCAGTGACATAGGAGATGTGTACTGGGCTACTGGAAACGTCAGTGACATAGGAGATGTGTCCTGGGCTACAAAAGACTTCAGTGAGATAGGAGACATGACATTGTCTACTGGAAACTTCAGTGGCATAAGAGAGGAGTCCTAGGCTACTGGAAACGTCAGTGACATAGGAGACATCTCCTGGGCTACTGGAAACTTCAGTGACATAAGAAACGTGTCCTGGACTACTAAAAGCTCAAGTGACATAAGAGACATGTTCTGGGCTACTGAAGGCTCCAGTAACATAGGAGGCCTTTTCTGCGCTACTGAAGACTTCAATTACATAGGAGACACATCTTGGGTTACTTGTGGCTTCAGTGGCATACTGTACTAGTTGTGTCTTGGGCAACTCATAGCTGCAGAGACAAAAGAGACGTGTCCTGGGCTACGGAAGTCTTCAGTGACATGGGAGACATGTCCTGGGCTATTAAAGGCTTCAGTGACCTAGGAGACGAGTCCTGTTCTACTGGAAATTTCAGTGACATAAGAAACGTGTCCTGAACTACTAAAAGCTTCAGTGACATAAGAGACATGTTCTGGGCTACTGAAGGCTCCAGTAACATAGGAGACCTTTCTGGGCTACTAAAGGCTTCCATTACATAGGAGACACATCTTGGGTTACTTGTGGCTTCAGTGGCATACTGTACTAGTTGTGTCTTGGGCAACTCACAGCTTCAGAGACAGTGGCATAGTAGATGTGTACTGGGCTGCTAAAGGCTTCAGTGACATAGGTGATGTGTCCTGGGCTACTGGAAACGTCAGTGACATAGGAGACGTGTCCTGGGCTCCTAAAGGCTTCAGTGACATAGGAGACATGACCTTGGCTGCTGGAAACTTCAATGACATAGGATATGTGTCCTGGTGTCACGATCTAACGGTAGCTCTATGGATCCACAGTCTGTGATTCCTCAGGGTGCGGAGTCTAAACCCCAGTCTGCTTGTTCACCAGAGCCCCTGATGGTGGGGATGGACTTGGAGCAGGCTGAAACCAGGTTGCGGCCCCCCGGGTACACCCAAACTGTAGTAGAGAGGACCACTAGTGGAACGTAGCTGGATAAGAGCCTGACTTGAAGAGGCAGGGAAGACCTGAGTGATAAACGGATAGATCCGTGCAGGATGGATGGATGCAGACACACCGTGAAGCAAATAGCTTAGTCAGACAGGCCGGGCCGGTAACTGTGGACGCAGAACGGAATCAGAGCAGCAGACAAAAGATAGTTGGGTCACAGGCTAAGTTCAGCAGCAGGAGGTCAGACGATCAGGAGCAGGCAGGAGAGTGGTCCAGAGGCAAGTTTTCTGGAGAAGAAGGCTACTGGGTGCATAAGCTCCTTAAAGCCTTTCCTTTGTGAAAGGACCGCCCCCACTGCGTTTTCAGACACATCCACCTCCACAATATAAGGAGGAGAAGGGTCTGGATGGTTTAAGATGGGTGCTGCTGTAAACAATTCTTTAAGGGTTTAAAAAGCAACCTGCACCTCAGGTGTCCAATTGAAGCGAACCCCTAGCTTAGTGAGCTGGGTAATTGGTGAGACCAGGCCAGAAAAGTTCTTAATAAATTTTCGATAAAAATTAGCAAAGCCGATGAACCGCTGAATACCTTTCTTGTCTGAGGGCACAGGCCATTCCAAAATTTTCTGGGGATCCATGGCAATTCCGGCAGTAGAGATGATTAACCCCAGAAATGGAATGCTATGCTGCTCGAAGCTACATTTCTCTGCCTTAGCGTAAAGCCCATGCTGGCGAAGTTGTTCCAACACGCTCCTGACATGACTTCAGTGTACCTCCAGGGATGTGGAAAAGATCAGAATGTCATCCAGGTAGATGACAATAAAAATATCCAAGTAATCTTTAAAAACATCATTAATAAAATGCTGGAACGTGGCAGGTGCGTTGCACAACCCAAATGGCATGACCAAATACTCGAAATAACCGAACCGAGTGCGGAAGGCTGTCTTCCATTCACCCCCTTCTCGTATGCGCACCAAGTTATATGCCCCTCTCAGATCCAATTTAGTAAAAATAGTGGCAGTCTTCAGTCTCTGAAACAGTTCAGGAACCAGAGGAAGGGGATAACGGTTCTTTACAGTGATCTTATTCAGTTCTCGATAATCCACACAAGGCCTCAAGGACTTATCCTTCTTTTCCACAAAGAAGATTCCGGCTCCAGCTGGTGAAGTGGAGGGATGTATGCATCCCCTTTGGAGGTTCTCATCAATGTAATCTTTTAAGACCCCTAATTCTCGTTCCGATAAAGGGAATATTCGCCCGAATGAGATTTCAGACCCGGGAAGTAGATCAATCGGGCAATCATAGGCTCGATGAGGAGGGAGAATGTCTGCTCCCTGCTTATTGACCACATCAAGGTAGCCATGGTAAACCGGGGAAATTACTTGAGACAGTTCTGCGTCAGAGTCCATGCACAGTAGGATCGGTATGACTGAGGGTGTCATGGGTAAACAATGTTCCTGACAATAAGATGAAAGAAATTGGATTGACCCCGTCTTCCAGTTAATTTGAGGGTCATGCGCCCGTAGCCAAGGGAGTCCCAAAATGACAGAGAATAATGGAGAAGTGATGGCGTCCAGACGCAGAAACTCCTGATGGTGGTTGGCAACCATAGTGTGGATTGGTGGGGTCTCTCTGTCTAGCAGTCCAGATTTAATACGGGACCCATCGGCAAGGAAGATGTTCAATCCGTGTTCCTTGGTCTGTAAGGGAACACGCTGATGGGCTGCAAAATTCAGATCTATGAAACAGCTACCGGCCCCTGAATCAATAATCGCTGTCACTGATACGGTTCTTCCAGGAAGCTGGAACAAAATGGGCACAGCTAGATGAGTTGAGCTGTCGAGACAGTCTGGAGAAACAGCAGAAGAGACAGAGAGACACTTACTCAACTTAGCTTGACAGGAGTGCACATAATGATCCGCTTCTCCGCAATATAAGCAGAGGTTATTCATCTGACGTCTTTGGCATTCCTCTGACGTTAATGATGGTCGTATTAAACCAAGTTGCGTTGGCTCAGGTATATCTGTGGCCTCAGTATCCCGGTTCCTGACAGGAGGATTGGGCTGGATTGGGAACCTAGGTAGCATCCATGTAGGCCTCTGGACTTGACTGGACCTTTCTAGCCTACGTTCGCGCAGCCTACAGTCAATATGAATGGCCAACGCGATTAGGTCCTCCAAGGAGTCGGGTATGCCCACCCTAGCTAGCTCATCCTTGAGGGGTTTAGATAGGCCCAAGCAAAACTGCTGAAGTAGGGCTGCATCGTTCCATCTAGTATCGCCACTCCAGCATCTGAAATCAGAAGCGTAATCCTCTGCTGCTCGGCGACCCTGTCCGACTGCGTGTAAAGCTGCCTCAGCGGAAGTAGCCCGCTGCTGGTCATCGTACAGCTGAGCCATCACGTTGAAGAATGTTGTTACGGAATTCAGATGTGGATGGCAAACTTCAAGCAGACGATGGGCCCAATCCTGGGGTTCACGTTGCAGCAAGGAGATGATGAATCCCACCTTCGCAGATTCTGAGGAGAAGGTTCATGGCTGTAGATCGAAATACAGCTGACATGCGTTTTGAAAAGCCCTGTATTTACTTTGATCCCCATTAAAACGTTCTGGTGTAGGCACACGGGGTTCAAGTGGAGGTAATGTGACCACTCTACTGGTGCGAGGTTCAGCGGAATCCCTGGCCGGGGAAGAAGCAGCCGGATCCGAAGATGTGGGAGCAGGTGAAGCTAGGGTCTGGATATATTCTTCCAGGTGTGTATATCCCTCCTGTAATGTCTTAACGACCTGGGTGAGTGCCGCCAGGTGGTGACATATTTCATCCAATGGACAGGGTCCTCTTCCAAGCTCGGCCTTGGCCGTATGGTACTGTCACGATCTAACGGTAGCTCTATGGATCCACAGTCTGCGATTCCCCAGGGTGCGGAGTCTAAGCCCCAGTCTGCTTGTTCACCAGAGCCCCTGATGGTCACGAGAGGACCGCTAGTGGAACGTAGTTGGGTAAGAGCCTGACGTGAAGAGGCAGGGAAGACCTGAGCGGTAAACGGATAGGTCCGTGCAGGATGGATGGATGCGAACACACCATGAAGCAAGTAGCGGAGTCAGACAGGCCGGGTCAGTAACTGTGGAGGCAGAACGGAATCAGAGCAGCAGACAAAAGATAATCGGGTCACAGGCCAAGTTCAGCAACAGGAGGTCAGACGATCAGGAGCAGGCAGAAGAGTGGTCCAGAGGCAAGCCAGGGGTCAGGGCAGGAGACAGTCAGCAGTAATCAGGAGCAGGCTGAGTCTTCTCGTTCCCTGACACCTGGGCAATTAAATGCTTCAGTGACATAGGAGATGTGTCCTGGGCTAGTGGAAACTTCAGTGACATGAGAGATGTGTCCTGGGCTACTAAAGGCTTCAGTAACAGGAGACATGTCCTTGACTAATGGAAACTTCAGTGGCATAAGAGAGGATTCCTGGGCTACTGCAAACATCAGTGACTTAGGAGATGTGTTCTGGGCTGCTGGAAACTTCAGTGACTTAGAAGACATGTCCTGGGCTGCTGGAAACTTCAGTGACATAGGAAATGTGTCCTGGACTACTAAAGGTTTCAGTGACATAAGGACTTATTCTGGGCTACTGAAGGCTCCAGTAACATAGGAGACCTTTTTCTGGGCTACTGAAGGCTTCAGTTACATAGGAGACACATCTTGGGTTACTTGTGGCTTCAGTGGCATACTGTACTAGTTGTGTCTTGGGCAACTCATAGCTGCAAAGACAAAAGAGACGCTGCTGGTCATCGTACAGCTGAGCCATCACGTTGAAGAATGTTGTTACGGAATTCAGATGTGGATGGCAAACTTCAAGCAGACGATGGGCCCAATCCTGGGGTTCACGTTGCAGCAAGGAGATGATGAATCCCACCTTCGCAGATTCTGAGGAGAAGGTTCATGGCTGTAGATCGAAATACAGCTGACATGCGTTTTGAAAAGCCCTGTATTTACTTTGATCCCCATTAAAACGTTCTGGTGTAGGCACACGGGGTTCAAGTGGAGGTAATGTGACCACTCTACTGGTGCGAGGTTCAGCGGAATCCCTGGCCGGGGAAGAAGCAGCCGGATCCGAAGATGTGGGAGCAGGTGAAGCTAGGGTCTGGATATATTCTTCCAGGTGTGTATATCCCTCCTGTAATGTCTTAACGACCTGGGTGAGTGCCGCCAGGTGGTGACATATTTCATCCAATGGACAGGGTCCTCTTCCAAGCTCGGCCTTGGCCGTATGGTACTGTCACGATCTAACGGTAGCTCTATGGATCCACAGTCTGCGATTCCCCAGGGTGCGGAGTCTAAGCCCCAGTCTGCTTGTTCACCAGAGCCCCTGATGGTCACGAGAGGACCGCTAGTGGAACGTAGTTGGGTAAGAGCCTGACGTGAAGAGGCAGGGAAGACCTGAGCGGTAAACGGATAGGTCCGTGCAGGATGGATGGATGCGAACACACCATGAAGCAAGTAGCGGAGTCAGACAGGCCGGGTCAGTAACTGTGGAGGCAGAACGGAATCAGAGCAGCAGACAAAAGATAATCGGGTCACAGGCCAAGTTCAGCAACAGGAGGTCAGACGATCAGGAGCAGGCAGAAGAGTGGTCCAGAGGCAAGCCAGGGGTCAGGGCAGGAGACAGTCAGCAGTAATCAGGAGCAGGCTGAGTCTTCTCGTTCCCTGACACCTGGGCAATTAAATGCTTCAGTGACATAGGAGATGTGTCCTGGGCTAGTGGAAACTTCAGTGACATGAGAGATGTGTCCTGGGCTACTAAAGGCTTCAGTAACAGGAGACATGTCCTTGACTAATGGAAACTTCAGTGGCATAAGAGAGGATTCCTGGGCTACTGCAAACATCAGTGACTTAGGAGATGTGTTCTGGGCTGCTGGAAACTTCAGTGACTTAGAAGACATGTCCTGGGCTGCTGGAAACTTCAGTGACATAGGAAATGTGTCCTGGACTACTAAAGGTTTCAGTGACATAAGGACTTATTCTGGGCTACTGAAGGCTCCAGTAACATAGGAGACCTTTTTCTGGGCTACTGAAGGCTTCAGTTACATAGGAGACACATCTTGGGTTACTTGTGGCTTCAGTGGCATACTGTACTAGTTGTGTCTTGGGCAACTCATAGCTGCAAAGACAAAAGAGACGTGTCCTGGGCTACGGAAGTCTTCAGTGACATGGGAGACATGTCCTGGGCTATTAAAGGCTTCAGTGACCTAGGAGACGAGTCCTGTTCTACTGGAAACTTTAATGACATAGGAGATGTGTCCTGGGCAATTAAAGGCTTCAGTGACATAGGAGACATGTCAATGGCTACTGGAAACTTCAGTGGCATAGTAGATGTGTACTGGGTTACTAAAGGCTTCAGTGACATAGGAGACGTGTCCTGGGCTACTGGAAACATCAGTGACATAGGAGACGTGTCCTGGGCTACTGGAAACATCAGTGACATAGGAGACGTGTCCTGGGCTACTGGAAACATCAGTGACATAGGAGACGTGTCCTGGTCTACTGAAAATGTCAGCGACATAGGAGACGTGTCCTGGTCTACTGAAAATGTCAGCGACATAGGAGACGTATTCTGGGCTACTGGAAACGTCAGTGACATAGAAGATGTGTCCTGGGGTACTGGAAACGTCAGTGACATAGAAGATGTGTCCTGGGCTACTGGAAACGTCAGTGACATAGAAGATGTGTCCTGGGCTACTGGAAACGTCAGTGACATAGGAGTTGTGTCCTGGGGTACTGGAAACGTCAGTGACATAGGAGTTGTGTCCTGGGGTACTGGAAACGTCAGTGACATAGGAGTTGTGTCCTGGGGTACTTGAAACGTCAGTGACATAGGAGATGTGTCCTGGGCTACAAAAGACTTCAGTGAGATAGGAGACATGACATTGTCTACTGGAAACTTCAGTGGCATAAGAGAGGAGTCCTAGGCTACTGGAAACGTCAGTGACATAGGAGACATCTCCTGGGCTACTGGTAACTTCAGTGACATAAGAAACGTGTCCTGGACTACTAAAAGCTCAAGTGACATAAGAGACATGATCTGGGATACTGAAGGCTCCAGTAACATAGGAGGCCTTTTCTGCGCTACTGAAGGCTTCAATTACATAGGAGACACATCTTGGGTTACTTGTGGCGTCAGTGGCATACTGTACTAGTTGTGTCTTGGGCAACTCATAGCTGCAGAGACAAAAGAGACGTGTCCTGGGCTATGGAAGTCTTCAGTGACATGGGAGACATGTCCTGGGCTATTAAAGGCTTCAGTGACCTAGGAGACGAGTCCTGTTCTACTGGAAATTTCAGTGACATAAGAAACGTGTCCTGAACTAAAGGGGTACTAAAGGCTTCAGTGACATAGGAGACATGTCCTTGACTACTGGAGACTTCAGTGACATAGAAAACATGTTCTGGCCTACTGAAGGCCTCAGTGACATAGGAGACACATCTTGGGTTACTTGTAGCTTCACTGGCATACTGTAATATGCAGACTTCTGACATAGGAGATGTGTCCTGGGTTACTCACAGCTTCATTGATATAGAAAATGTGTCATGGGCTACTAACAGTATAAATGACATAGGTGAGGTATCCTGGGCTACTGGAGGCTTCATTGATCTAAGACAAGTGTCCTGAGCTATTGACAATTTCAGTTCCCAACAATACATACCTTATCTATGATGAGGGTCTAGTACAGGTTTTAAAGGGGACCCCAGAAATAAAAACGCATGTAGTTCCCCCAAATTTCATACCAGTCTCCTCTTAAAGCCTACAGCCTGGCTAGACAGGAAATGATCATGCGGCTCCCTCTCCTAAACTTATCAGGTCACATGTCATCAACATGGGCAAGACAAGAACCACTTCCTAACAACCCTGGCTCCATATTTATGGGGGTCTGTGGAGTGGAAGGACTTGCTAGAGACTGAAAGCCCCTTTTAATGTAAACAAAGGGGCAGGGAGCTGGCTGAGATCATTGGCCAAATATTGTGATGACCATATCTGATCAATGACTTCACCCGGGATGCCTTGTTTCCAAGCCAGCAGGACGTAGGATAATGATTGCTAGGACGTCGGTGGCCACTTGCATCCAGCAACCTGTGACACAATGTATGCTATCGTTCTCTGGAAAGCTTGTAAAGATGAAACTCGATGAGAAAAAGGTTGCTGACCCCCCTGTACTTCACCAGTACTGAACTTTGGGGAATTGTATACTAGACGGAGACAATTTAGGAAGTGAAACGTGTGTTGCTTTAAACAGATGTTCTCCGAAGGTTCTGCTCTCACTTCTTGTGTTGTTTTGCAATGTAAATTCATAAAGACTTCCAGCTGAGAGCTTCTTGTATCACAGAAAATGAAATCACGAATAGTCGAAGGTTTGAGGGAATTCATGCTTTAGTCTCTAGGGTGTAACGGGGTTCGCTTGGCAGCGGGTGTGTGTGACCCCCTGGATGGGTGCACAACACAAAAACACAGGCACAGCACAACAGTAGAGATGAAAAAACAAAAAGGTGCAGTTTATTTACAATATTTACAGGAAAACGGCAAACCAAAAAGAAACATCAAATCAAATCCTGGCCAACTTGGCTACTTACTGTACAAATCACTTCCCTAGCTATCCACCAGGTACAGCCTGATGCTATACCTAGTCCCTGGTAGTCGGAGGCTAGCCACACAGGCTTTTGTCTCCCTGCACTCAGGTAGGATGGTGCTCCCCATACAGTTCAGCCACAGATCTGGTTCCAGGTCGGAGCCACTCCCTAAGCAGGCTGGGAAGTTTTATACCAGCCTTAATGAGCCGACTACCTTCAGCTGGGCTCATTGCCTCATTGCTGAAGGACTCAGCACTTCCCTCTCGTAGAACAAATCCCCATAGACTCTGAACCTTGGACAAATGTATCGTCCATCCAGGACACAACCAGGTGATCTCACCTGCCTACTGTCACAAGGGGTAGAGCCAGAAATGGTATTATCGGGGATCTGGAAGGATCCCCCCCCCCTTTCCAGTCTGGACACTTTCCCCCCCCTTCCAGTCCGGACACTTTCACCCCTTCTAGACTGGACACTACCCCCCCCTTCAAATCCGGACACTTTCACCCCCTTCCAGTCCGGACACTTTCACCCCTTCTAGACTGGACACTATCCCCCCCTTCCAGTCCGGACACTTTCACCCCTTCTAGACTGGACACTATCCCCCCCTTCCAGTCCGGATACTTCCCCCCCCCTTCCAGTCTGGAGACTTTCCCCCCTTCTAGACTGGACACTATCCGCCCTTCCAGTCCGGACACTCTCCCCCCTTCTAGACTGGACACTATCCCCCCTTCCAGTCTGGACACTTTCCCCCCTTCTAGACTGGACACTATCCCCCCTTCTAGACTGGACACTATCCCCCCTTCCAGTCTGGACACTTTCCCCCCCTTCCAGTCTGGACACTTTCCCCCCCTATCCCCCCAGATCAGAAATCATTGGAGTAGAAGACATGAGGAGAAGCTCATTTACTCACATAAAATATAAGTAAAGTTGGGGCGTAGCTACAGAGGATGGGACCCCATAGAAGAAATATGATGGGGCCCTCTTCTGTCCATCCCTTCTGTTTCTCTTCTTAAATAGGGTTGTAGGGGTCAGCAGGTGGAAGGGGTTTACCGGAATATGGAAGCCCCTTTAAAAAAAAAAAATGGAACAAGGGGCTTTGCCAAGTGGGTTCTCCTGCTGTGTCAGTGGCATGTGGTCTAGTATGGTTCAAGAGGGGGAAGGCACACACTTGCTCCTCCCCCATCCTGGGCAGACAGTCTGTATGCTCTGATTAAGGCTTCATGTACACGAGCCTACCCTGACCGCCGGCCATGGGAAAATCGCACCAAAAACAGGGTACCACGGTTGCATTTTGTTGTAGTTTTGCTGCATTTTGTGTTTTCTCATGGTCTGCGGTCAAAATGTTCCTATCCTGAGTGTACAGGAGAGGGAGGTTTAACCTCACCTAAACATGGCAGCTCTTAAGCTGAAAGCCCGTGTGTACATGGATGCATAGGCTTTTAGGGAGTTGAGTTTAGGAGCTGCTCGTGTACATGAAGCCTTAGGATCTGGTGTGGCTTTTAGGGGAGATCCCCATGCAAGAAAAAGAGTGGGGCCCCCTAAAAATCAATACCAGACCATCCATCCGAATATTCAGCCTAGCAGGGCAGGAAAGGAGGGGCAAACGTGTGCCCCTGAACCATACCAGGATGTGACAGGTGGGCCCTCCTGGGGACGACGGCAGTTGGTCCAAACCTTCGGACCGAACGTTGGCTGTTCAGGCGTTTGAATAAACACCTGAATTATTGTCCATTCATCAGCAGGCAAACATCATATATAAAGACGTATGTTGTACTAATTCTAGAAATGGCCGCTTCCTCCTCTTAGTGTTTCCTAAAGGAAGCAGCAGCTGCTTCCACCAACGTCACAGCAGTAGTAAACCCCCATCCTATACTATTTGTCTCTAGTACACAGATGTCAAACTGGTGGCAGGTACAGTCACAGTCACATACATGTAGTGTAAGCCGTGTACCGGGGGGGGCTCCCCAGGATACAGTGAAGTCACGAACGAGGAAACAACCCCAACACCAGCTTTTGCCACAACAGAATTTTACTTAGATGTGGCAAATAAACACAACCACAAATGCTGGAATATACAATAAATTTACATACACCCAGCCCAAAGGCTGAGACCCTTGTGCTGCACAGCACGGCGCCTCCTGATGGATGAAGGTAGAAAGTGAAGTAATTTACCTACTGGGGGGCACAACTAAGCTGCCACACCTTACCCATTTTTACCCTACAGAGCAGGAATCAGTGTATGGGGGTACGGTATGGGCTAGCCTGCGGTGCAGCACAACAGCTTACAATCTTACACAGATCTACAGTATTCCCCCTCCCATAACTGGTCCTGTAGCACGTGCCTGAGTATTCCTTCTGAGCAAAACGCCAGTCTGGCTTGAGTTTGTAGGATTTTATCAGCTCTCCAATGTGAAATGTCACTTGTGTTTTAGTGTTTTAGTGTTTTTAGCTATTTATATATGTGTTTTATTGAACTCTCTAGATAGACTTTTTAACCACTTCCAGTCCGGACACTTTCACCCCCTTCCAGTCCGGACACTTTCCCCCCCTTCCAGTCCGGACACTTCCCCCCCTTCCAGTCCGGACACTTTCACCCCCTTCCAGTCCGGACACTTCCCCCCCTTCCAGTCCGGACACTTTCACCCCCTTCCAGTCCGGACACTTTCACCCCCTTCCAGTCCGGACACTTCCCCCCCTTCCAGTCCGGACACTTTCACCCCCTTCCAGTCCGGACACTTTCACCCCTTCCAGTCCGGACACTTTCACCCCCTTCCAGTCCGGACACTCCCCCCCCTTTCAGTCCGGACACTTTCACCCCCTTCCAGTCCGGACACTCCCCCCCCTTTCAGTCCGGACACTTTCACCCCCTTCCAGTCCGGACACTTTCACCCCCTTCCAGTCCGGACACTTTCACCCCCTTCCAGTCTGGACACTTTCACCCTCTTCAAATCCGGACACTTCCCCCCCCTTTCCAGTCCGAACACTTTCCCCCCTTCCAGTCCGGACACTTTCACCTCCTTCCAGTCCAGACACTTCCCCCTTTCCAGTCCGGACGCTTTCCCCCCCTTCCAGTCCGGACACTTTCCCCCCCTTCCAGTCCGGACGCTTCCCCCCCTTCCAGTCCGGACACTTTCCCCCCTTTCTAGTCCGGACATTCCCCCCCCCTTCCAGTCCGGACACTTTCACCCCCTTCCAGTCCGGACACTTTCACCCCCTTCCAGTCCGGACACTTTCACCCCCTTCCAGTCCGGACACTTTCCCCCCCTTCCAGTCCGGACACTTTCCCCCCTTCCAGTCCGGACACTTTCCCCCCCCTTCCATTCCGGACACTTTCCCCCTTCCAGTCCGGACACTTTCACCCCCTTCCTGTCTAGGGCAATTTTCAGCTTTCAGCGCTCTCACACTTTGAATGACAATTGCGCGGTCATGCAACACTGTACCCATATGAATTTTTTAGCATTTTTTGCAGACAGATAAAACTTTATTTTGGTGGTATTTATTCACTGCTGGGATTTCTAGTTTTTTGCTATAAAAATGAAAGTCCAAACATTTTGAAAAAAAAAGTGTTTTTCTTATAAAAATTTAGCAAATAAATAATCTTTCTTCATAAATCTTGGCCAAAATGTATTCAGCTATCTATTTAGTAAAATAAAACACAAATTAGTTTATAACCAAAAATTATAATTTTTCAAAAGGGTTTTTTTTACATTTTTATTTAATTTTTTTATATTATTATTTATGGGTTTTTTTCACCATGGTGACACTGTACTACTTGTGGGGGGTGATGAAGATTTTTTTTTTTATTTTACACTGATTACTTTTACACCCATAAAGGCTGTAAAATCAATCATTTCTCCTTCTCTCTGGCTGCATTCTTGCAGCCATTGAGAAATACTGTGAGAGCTGTGATTGGTCACAGCTTGTCACATGGTACAAGGCTGTTGTGAACGACCCTGTACCATGTGATCTCGGTGATCATTCATATATTTCACTAGTAGCAAGCAATGATGTCAGAAGTGACTTCTTGCTTACTACTATTCATGTGATCACTGGTTGGCCAATCAGTGATCACATGATCAGGACCTCACACAGAGGTCCCGTACAGCGATCGGTGCCACGCGGTCCCAGGGAGTGCACACAGGCAGGGAAGCGGGAGGACGTTTATAAACGGCCACCTGCTCCTGCACTGCTCCCGTCCGTTTATGTACATGGGCCGGACGGGAAGTGGCTAAGGTAACCTCTATGATGAGGGTATGTTGCCTGGAATGGTCCATGGGGTCCGTATGCTTGTCTCTATTTTCCTGCATGTTCAGATATGTGTCTGGTATGAAATATTTGGGCCTATGCCATGTTTTGTTCTTGTTTCTTGTGTGGGGTTACTTCTTAAAATTCACCCCCCCCCCCCCCATGAGGAGGGTATGTGGCCTTTCATGCTTCAGGAAGGAGGGGAAATTCATGTTCATCCCCCCTTTCCTGGCTGCATGCTTGGATAGGGTTCTCGTATAGAATATGGGGGACCCCATGCCATTTCTTTTTTTCTTTGCATGGAGTCCTCCTTGACATCCGTACCGGTAACAGTGAACTTCATTGTTATAAGTAGAGATGAGCGAATCGAACTTGGCGAAGTGGAATTCGTTTCGAATATTTGGAATCCGAATCCGAAAATTAGCAGACTTCGGATGCGCGAATCGAAATTTTTCCAAAAATGGCGGCGACATGTGCGGCGACGGAGCGGGGATCTCTGGGAAGGCGTGCAGACAAGGCGCGCTGACCCATAATGCATTCATTCATGACATGTGATCGCATTAGCCAATCAGCAGCCAGCCAGCCAGCACTGTGTAATGGTCGAGCTATAAATTGCGGCCATTTTAGAATTCTCCATTAGCCTCCAGTCACTCAAGAGAGGCAGACCTGGCTGTATTGAGGGAGAGAGTTAGGGCCACAGAATCGTTACTTAGGGCCACAGAATCGTTACTTAGGGACACAGAACCATTACTTAGGGACACACAATCGTTACTTAGGGACACAGAACCGTTACTTAGGGACACACAATCGTTACTTAGGGACACAGAACCATTACTTAGGGCCACAGAACCGTTACTTAGGGCCACAGAACCGTTACTTAGGGACACAGAACCGTTACTTAGGGACACAGAACCGTTACTTAGGGACACAGAATTGTTACTCAGGGACAGACACAGAATTGTTACTCAGGGACAGACACAGAATTGTTACTCAGGGACAGACACAGAATTGTTACTGAGGGACACAGAATTGTTACTGAGGGACACAGAATTGTTACTGAGGGACACAGAATTGTTACTCAGGGACAGACACAGAATTGTTACTCAGGGACAGACACAGAATTGTTACTGAGGGACACAGAATTGTTACTGAGGGACACAGAATTGTTACTGAGGGACACAGAATTGTTAATGAGGGACACAGAATTGTTACTGAGGGACAGACACAGAATTGTTACTCAGGGACAGACACAGAATTGTTACTCAGGGACAGACACAGAATTGTTACTCAGGGACAGACACAGAATTGTTACTGAGGGACACATAATTGTTACTCAGGGACACAGAATTGTTACTGAGGGACACAGAATTGTTACTGAGGAACACAGAATTGTTACTCAGGGACAGACACAGAATTGTTACTCAGGGACAGACACAGAATTGTTACTGAGGGACACAGAATTGTTACTCAGGGACAGACACAGAATTGTTACTGAGGGACACAGAATTGTTACTGAGGGACACAGAATTGTTACTGAGGGACACAGAATTGTTACTGAGGGACACAGAATTGTTACTCAGGGACAGACACAGAATTGTTACTCAGGGACAGACACAGAATTGTTACTGAGGGACACAGAATTGTTACTGAGGGACACAGAATTGTTACTGAGGGACACAGAATTGTTACTCAGGGACAGACACAGAATTGTTACTCAGGGACAGACACAGAATTGTTACTCAGGGACAGACACAGAATTGTTACTCAGGGACAGACACAGAATTGTTACTGAGGGACACAGAATTGTTACCGAGGGACACAGAATTGTTACCGAGGGACACAGAATTGTTACTCAGGGACACAGAATTGTTACTCAGGGACAGACACAGAATTGTTACTCAGGGACAGACACTTAATTGTTACTCAGGGACAGACACAGAAGTGTTACTGAGGGACACAGAATTGTTACTGAGGGACACAGAATTGTTACTGAGGGACACAGAATTGTTACTCAGGGACAGACACAGAATTGTTACTCAGGGACAGACACAGAATTGTTACTCAGGGACAGACACAGAATTGTTACTGAGGGACACAGAATTGTTACTCAGGGACACAGAATTGTTACTCAGGGACAGACACAGAATTGTTACTGAGGGACACAGAATTGTTACTGAGGGACACAGAATTGTTACTGAGGGACAGACACAGAATTGTTACTGAGGGACACAGAATTGTTACTGAGGGACACAGAATTGTTACTCAGGGACAGACACAGAATTGTTACTGAGGGACACAGAATTGTTACTGAGGGACACAGAATTGTTACTGAGGGACACAGAATTGTTACTCAGGGACACAGAATTGTTACTCAGGGACAGACACAGAATTGTTTCTGAGGGACACAGAATTGTTACTGAGGGACACAGAATTGTTACTGAGGGACACAGAATTGTTACTCAGGGACACAGAATTGTTACTGAGGGACACAGAATTGTTACTGAGGGACACAGAATTGTTACTGAGGGACAGACACAGAATTGTTACTGAGGGACACAGAATTGTTACTGAGGGACAGACACAGAATTGTTACTGAGGGACACAGAATTGTTACTGAGGGACACAGAATTGTTACTGAGGGACACAGAATTGTTACTCAGGGACACAGAATTGTTACTCAGGGACAGACACAGAATTGTTACTGAGGGACACAGAATTGTTACCGAGGGACACAGAATTGTTACTGAGGGACACAGAATTGTTACTCAGGGACAGACACAGAATTGTTACTGAGGGACACAGAATTGTTACTGAGGGACACAGAATTGTTACTGAGGGACACAGAATTGTTACTCAGGGACACAGAATTGTTACTCAGGGACACAGAATTGTTACTCAGGGACAGACACAGATTTGTTACTGAGGGACACAGAATTGTTGCTCAGGGACACAGAATTGTTACTCAGGGACACAGAATCGTTTAATTAAAGAGTATGTCAGACAACATGCAGAGGAGTGGCAGAGGAGGCAATGTTTTAGGAGCGAGCAGACGTGGCAGCAGAGGAAGGGGTCGAGGCAGCACTATTCGCAGCCAGAGGCCAGTGCTCCCGGTGTCATCCAGCGGTCGTGTCTCCACCGACAACCCTGCCGTCATCGATTGGTTGGCTCGGTCATCTTCCTCTTCCCAGGTCACCTCTGACACCTACAGCCAACGGTCGGTGGGTACGTCAGACACAACCATTAGTTGGCATGGCCCGGGAGCAAGCCCACTGAAATCACGTGTCCTCTACCTGCCCCTGTCCTTTGCTGTTCCCTCACCAAGCGAAGTATCGCATGCTGTACAGTGAGGAAGAGCTAACAGAGGGCGATCAGGAACGGGGGGAGACATCCGCCTCTTCAGCAGCCAGGCGAAGAAGTACTGGCGAGGAGAGTGGCTCGGTAGCCGGTCTAGAGACAGGTCTGTCTCCTGACCCACACGCAGCCGAGGGGGCTAGTAGTGAGGCGGAGACCCTAATTGATGAGGATGAGGCTGATCACACTTGGCAGCCTCGTCGTCATCAGGCTATTGCTTCCGCATCATCAGGAGAAGAGGGTGCCAGCTTGGCAGCGAGCAAAACAGTCGGTGGGTTGCCCAGGAGGCAGCAGGGTCGCAGCAGTGTCAGTGGAGCCAAACGGCCACGGAGTAGAGCACCAGCTCCACTGCAGCCTACCACCACGGCCAGTAGTGGTGCCGGTGTGCACGGAGGAAGTAGCAGTCAGCCAGTGAGGAGTAGCGGGGGCAAAGTTTCCTACTCGGCGGTGTGGCAATTTTTCGTCAAGCCGCCCAAGGAAGTAAACGTAGCCGTATGTCGACTATGTGGCCAGAAAGTCAAGTGTGGCCAGGGGGCCCATGTTGGGACTACAGCGTTGCGTCAGCATATGCAGCGTCGCCATTTGGTGGCCTGGGAAAACCGTGATAAAGATACGGCGGTTCTGCCTGACCCAGCCCCCGCTCCATCACCCGCTCCGTTACTTGCTCCGTCACCCGACGTCAATCGCCCTCTATCAGCCAGTCAAGGCTCCAACACCTCTGCTGAGGGGAGTTGTCGCTCGTTGGCATCTTCCACTCGTTCAGATGCTCCTTCTCCTGCTACTCCTCTTCACGGATTCCGTCAGCAGTCTTTCTTGGAATCCGTTTCCAAGAGACAACAGTTTGCGAACACGCACCCGACGGTGCAAAAGCTGAACGTCCTCCTGTCCAAGTTGCTGGTGCTGCAGTCCCTCCCTTTCCAACTGGTGGACTCAGCACCTTTCAGAGAAATGATGGCTTGTGCCGCGCCGCGGTGGAGAGTGCCAAGCCGTCATTTCTTCGCCAAAAAGGCAGTGCCAGCCCTGCATTCACATGTAGAAGACATGGTGGGCCAGTCTTTGAGCATGTCGGTCTCTGCCAAAGTGCACGGCAGCGCCGACGTGTGGAGCTGTAACTATGGTCAGGGACAGTACATGTCATTTACGGCCCACTGGGTGAACGTGGTGCCGGCACAGCCGCACCAGCAACTTGGACAGGTCACGCCGCTTTTGCCTCCACGTTTGCACGTCCTTGGTCCAGCAAAGATGTCCGCCTCTACCACCTCTTCTTCCGCCGTGTCCTCAGCCGCCACCCCCGTGCCAAGTCCCATTACCCGACCGGCATATCACATGTGCAGGGCGCAACGGTGTCACGCTGTGCTGCACCTGGTATGCCTTGGCGAACGTAGTCACACAGGGGAGGAACTTCTGAGTGTAATGAACAGAGAAATCGACAGATGGCTGTCTCCGCGCAAACTGAAAATCGGAACCATGTTGACCGACAACGGAAAGAACATGGTGTCTGCTCTGCGTCAAGGAAGGTTGTGCCATGCGCCATGCATGGCTCACGTGTTCAATCTGGTTGTCAAGCGGTTCCTAAAATCCACCATCCCACTGCAAGACATCCTTAAAATGTCACGTAAACTTTGCATGCATTTCAGCCATTCCTACACCGCAAAGCACACCCTCCTTGAGCTGCAGCGGCAGAACGGAATTGCACAGCATCGCCTGATCTGCGACGTTGCAACAAGGTGGAATTCAACCCTACACATGTTAGACCGCCTTTACGAGCAGCGAAAGGCCATCACCGATTTCCTGATGTTACAAGAGGATAAAGGTACTCCCCTGTGTAACTTCGATGTCAGCCATTGGCAGCTCATGCGTGACACCTGCCGCTTGCTCAGGCCCTTTGAGGAGGCCACGCTATTCGTGAGTCGGCAGGACTATGGGATGAACGACGTCATTCCTCTGTTGCACGTCCTGGAACAAATGCTGTTAACAATGGCTGGTCAGGGTGCGGTAGACGTGGCGCACAGATCTCAACGCCACATGACCCCTGTGGGGGCAGGACAGGAAGAAGAGGAGGAGGTAGAGGAGGACATTGGTGCTCAGGAATTATTGAGTGAAATGGGTGGTTTTTCCACTCAGCGGACAGGAGTGGAGGAGCAGGAGCATCTGGTAGAGGAGGAGGAGGAGACAGAGGACCCAGACGCACCGTGGCAGTATGCTGTGGAGATGGAGGCAGGGAGTCCCTCGCATTCCTTGGCACAAATGGCCCATAGCATGCTCGGTTGCTTGCGTAGCGACAGCCGAATAATAACCATCAGACAGAGGGATGACTTTTGGCTGTCCACCTTGTTGGACCCTCGCTACCATTCAAAAATGGTGGCCTTTTTCACACCTGCTGAGAGGGAGGCCAAAATAACGTACTATAAAAACCACCTATGTAGTCAGTTGGTCTCTGCCTTTCTGCGCCAACGTCCATCCTCAGACATTGTGGGCCCTGTGCGCTCGCGTTCCGCTGCCATGGCAGCAGGGGAGGGGTGGGGTGGTAGGAGCAGTGGCAGCTCCACCAGCAGTGGCTGCCTCAGTCTGCAGTCGATGATGAGTAGCTTTCTTCACCAGCACAGTGAGGAAACTACTAACCAGCCGCAGCAGCCGCAGCATCAGGTGGACCTGGAGCAGGACCTCAAACAACAGGCTTGGGCCTACTTGGACAGCACCCTGCCAACCAAGGTAGACAATCCCCTTGACTACTGGGCAACGAAACTTGACCTTTGGCCCCAACTAGCTGAATTTGCCCTTGAAAGGCTGTCATGCCCGGCCAGTAGCGTGGCATCGGAGCGCGTGTTTAGTGCGGCAGGAGGTATTGTAACTCCGCGGAGGACACGACTGTCCACCCAAAGTGTGGAGAGACTCATGTTTGTGAAAATGAATCAGGCGTGTATTAGTCTGGATTTCAAACCACCAGTTCCTGACACAACTGACTAAATCCGCCATGAATCATGCCCCAAACATGTGCCACTTTCAGGTCTCCTCACACTGCTGGTGCTGTCCATTTTGTCATAGGGTGCTGGCAGATTACGGGCCTCCCATTGTTGCTGCCAGGCCTGTAATCTGCCATGGGCCCCTGTACCGCCTCCTCATGCTGCTGCCAGGTCCACAGTGTCTCATGGGTCCCTGTACGGCCTCCCATTGCTGCTGTCTCCATCGCCACACTCTGCCATGTGCCACTTTCAGGTCTCCTCACACTGCTGGTGGGTTCCATTTTGTCATAGGGTGCTGGCAGATTACGGGCCTCCCATTGCTGCTGCCAGGCCCGTAATCTGCCATGGGCCCCTGTACCGCCTCCTCATGCTGCTGCCAGGTCCAGAGTCTCTCATGGGTCCCTGTACGGCCTCCCATTGCTGTTGTCTCCATCGCCACACTCTGCCATGTGCCACTTTCAGGTCTCCTCACACTGCTGGTGCTGTCCATTTTGTCATAGGGTGCTGGCAGATTGCGGGCCTCCCATTGCTGCTGCCAGGCCCGTAATCTGCCATGGGCCCCCGTACCACCTCCTCATGCTGCTTCCAGGTCCAGAGTCTCTCATGGGTCCCTGTACGGCCTCCCATTGCTGCTGTCTCCATCGCCACACTCTGCCATGTGCCACTTTCAGGTCTCCTCACACTGCTGGTGCTGTCCATTTTGTCATAGGGTGCTGGCAGATTACGGGCCTCCCATTGCTGCTGCCAGGCCTGTAATCTGCCATGGGCCCCTGTACCGCCTCCTCATGCTGCTGCCAGGTCCACAGTGTCTCATGGGTCCCTGTACGGCCTCCCATTGCTGCTGTCTCCATCGCCACACTCTGCCATGTGCCACTTTCAGGTCTCCTCACACTGCTGGTGTGTTCCATTTTGTCATAGGGTGCTGGCAGATTACGGGCCTCCCATTGCTGCTGTCAGGCCTGTAATCTGCCATGGGCCCCTGTACCGCCTCCTCATGCTGCTGCCAGGTCCAGAGTCTCTCATGGGTCCCTGTACGGCCTCCCATTGCTGCTGTCTCGATCGCCACACTCTGCCATGTGCCACTTTCAGGTCTCCTCACACTGCTGGTGTGTTCCATTTTGTCATAGGGTGCTGGCAGATTACAGGCCTCCCATTGCTGCTGCCAGGCCCATAATCTGCCATGGGCCCCCGTACTGCCTCCTTATGCTGCTGCCAGGTCCAGAGTCTCTCATGGGTCCCTGTACGGCCTCCCATTGCTGCTGTCTCCATCGCCACACTCTGCCATGTGTCACTTTCAGGTCTCCTCACACTGCTGGTGTGTTCCATTTTGTCATAGGGTGCTGGCAGATTACGGGCCTCCCATTGCTGCTGCCAGGCCCGTAATCTGCCATGGGCCCCAGTACCGCCTCCTCATGCTGCTGCCAGGTCCAGAGTCTCTCATGGGTCCCTGTACGCCCTCCCATTGCTGCTGTCTCCATCGCCACACTCTGCCATGTGCCACTTTCAGGTCTCTTCACACTGCTGGTGTGTTCCATTTTGTCATAGGGTGCTGGCAGATTATGGGCCTCCCATTGCTGCTGCCAGGCCCGTAATCTGCCATGGGCCCCTGTACCACCTCCTCATGCTGCTGCCAGGTCCAGAGTCTCTCATGGGTCCCTGTACGGCCTCCCATTGCTGCTGTCTCCATCGCCACACTCTGCCATGTGCCACTTTCAGGTCTCCTCACACTGCTGGTGGGTTCCATTTTGTCATAGGTTGCTGGCAGATTACGGGCCTCCCATTGCTGCTGCCAGGCCCGTAATCTGCCATGGGCCCCTGTACCGCCTCCTCATGCTGCTGCCAGGTCCAGAGTCTCTCATGGGTCCCTGTACGGCCTCCCATTGCTGCTGTCTCCATCGCCACACTCTGCCATGTGCCACTTTCAGGTCTCCTCACACTGCTGGTGCTGTCCATTTTGTCATAGGGTGCTGGCAGATTACGGGCCTCCCATTGCTGCTGCCAGGCCTGTAATCTGCCATGGGCCCCTGTACCGCCTCCTCATGCTGCTGCCAGGTCCAGAGTCTCTCATGGGTCCCTGTACGGCCTCCCACTGCTGCTGTCTCCATCGCCACACTCTGCCATGTGCCACTTTCAGGTCTCCTCACACTGCTGGTGTGTTCCATTTTGTCATAGGGTGCTGGCAGATTACGGGCCTCCCATTGCTGCTGCCAGGCCCGTAATCTGCCATGGGCCCCGTACCGACTCCTCATGCTGCTGCCAGGCCCGTAATCTGTCATGGGCCCCTGTACCGCCTCCTCATGCTGCTGCCAGGTCCAGAGTGTGTCATGGGTCCCTGTACGGCCTCCCATTGCTGCTCTCTCCATCGCCACACTCTGCCATGTGCCACTTTCAGGTCTCCTCACACTGCTGGTGGGTTCCATTTTTTCATAGGGTGCTGGCAGATTACGGGCCTCCCATTGCTGCTGCCTGGCCCGTAATCTGCCATGGGCCCCCGTACCGACTCCTCATGCTGTGACGTTGCAACAAGGTGGAATTCAACCCTACATATGTTAGACCGCCTTTACGAACAGCGAAAGGCCATCACCGATTTCCTGATGTTACAAGCGGATAAAGGTACTCCCCTGTGTAACTTAGATGTCAGCCATTGGCAGCTCATGCGTGACACCTGCCGCTTGCTCAGGCCCTTTGAGGAGGCCACGCTATTCGTGAGTCGGCAGGACTATGGGATGAACGACGTCATTCCTCTGTTGCACGTCCTGGAACAAATGCTGTTAACAATGGCTGGTCAGGGTGCGGTAGACGTGGCGCACACATCTCAACGCCACATGACCCCTGTGGGGGCAGGACAGGAAGAAGAGGAGGAGGTAGAGGAGGACATTGGTGCTCAGGAATTATTGAGTGAAATGGGTGGTTTTTCCACTCAGCGGACAGGAGTGGAGGAGCAGGAGCATCTGGTAGAGGAGGAGGAGGAGACAGAGGACCCAGACGCACCGTGGCAGTATGCTGTGGAGATGGAGGTAGGAAGTCCCTCGCATTCCTTGGCACAAATGGCCCATAGCATGCTCGGTTGATTGCGTAGCGACAGCCGAATAATAACCATCAGACAGAGGGATGACTTTTGGCTGTCCACCTTGTTGGACCCTCGCTACCGTTCAAAAATGGTGGCCTTTTTCACACCTGCTGAGAGGGAGGCCAAAATAACGTACTATAAAAACCACCTATGTAGTCAGTTGGTCTCTGCCTTTCTGCGCCAACGTCCATCCTCAGACACTGTGGGCCCTGTGCGCTCGCGTTCCGCTGCCATGGCAGCAGGGGAGGGGTGGGGTGGTAGGAGCAGTGGCAGCTCCACCAGCAGCGGCTGCCTCAGTCTGCAGTCGATGATGAGTAGCTTTCTTCACCAGCGCAGTGAGGAAACTACTAACCAGCCGCAGCAGCAGCAGCATCAGGTGGACCTGGAGCAGGACCTCAAACAACAGGCTTGGGCCTACTTGGACAGCACCCTGCCAACCGAGGTAGACAATCCCCTTGACTACTGGGCAACGAAACTTGACCTTTGGCCCCAACTAGCTGAATTTGCCCTTGAAAGGCTGTCATGCCCGGCCAGTAGCGTGGCATCGGAGCGCGTGTTTAGTGCGGCAGGAGGTATTGTAACTCCGCGGAGGACACGACTGTCCACCCAAAGTGTGGAGAGACTCACGTTTGTGAAAATGAATCAGGCGTGGATTAGTCTGGATTTCAAACCACCAGTTCCTGAAACAACTAACTAAATCCGCCATGAATCATGCCCCAAACATGTGCCACTTTCAGGTCTCCTCACACTGCTGGTGGGTTCCATTTTGTCATAGGGTGCTGGCAGATTACGGGCCTCCCATTGCTGCTGCCAGGCCCGTAATCTGCCATGGGCCCCTGTACCGCCTCCTCATGCTGCTGCCAGGTCCAGAGTGTGTCATGGGTCCCTGTACGGCCTCCCATTGCTGCTGTCTCCATCGCCACACTCTGCCATGTTCCACTTTCAGGTCTCCTCACACTGCTGGTGGGTTCCATTTTGTCATAGGGTGCTGGCAGATTACGGGCCTTCCATTGCTGCTGCCAGGCCCGTAATCTGCCATGGGCCCCTGTACCACCTCCTAATGCTGCTGCCAGGTCCAGAGTGTCTCATGGGTCCCTGTACGGCCTCCCATTGCTGCTGTCTCCATCGCCACACTCTGCCATGTGCCACTTTCAGGTCTCCTCACACTGCTGGTGGGTTCCATTTTGTCATAGGGTGCTGTATGGCCTCCCATTGCTGCTGCCTCCACCGCCACACTGTGGCTCCACACTCTGGTTTTGGCCCCGTGACTGCCCAAATGAGTGAAGTGTGCGGTGATTCTAAGATCGACGGCACTCATCTGCATGTCATACTGACTGACAGTATTATTTCTCTTCCCCAGCAGACTCCAAGGACATTTAAATTAAAGGTACAGTGTTCTGCACTAATATAAAGGCTCTCTGAAGCCTAGAAACACCCTTTTATAAGTTAAATTTGCAGCGAATATATTCGCATCAAATCGAATTTATTCCTCGAATTCGCGGAATCAGCCGAATCGAATTTTTGAATACTTCGCTCATCTCTAGTTATAAGCAATAACAGCATTAAAACAACTCCCTGATTATCCCCCCAGAGTAGTACAGTCACTATGGCGACACTGAGCTACCTTGATGACAGTATATAAAAAAGAAAAAAAAAAGAAACAAAAGTTGAAAAAGTTGAATAATAATAATTGATGTACGTAATATAGTATCTGTTTCACATACTGTCACCAGTAATTAACCCTCGCCACACCGGTCACATGATGGCGCTGTACTGCTCTGGTGACAGGATGCAAAAAAAATGGAACAAAAAAACGAAAATGTATTTAATTCCTTCATTTTCAAAAACATTTAAAACAAAATGACAACTTCCAAAAACTTGCTATGCTTCTTACTAAATACATCGGACTGTCTACTTTCCAAAATGGGGTAATGTTGGGGGATATCTGTACTGTCCTGACATTTGGGGGATATCTGTACTGTCCTGACATTTGGGGGATATCTGTACTGTCCTGACATTTGGGGGGATATCTGTACCGTCCTGACATTTGGGGGATATCTGTACCGTCCTGACATTTGGGGGATATCTGTACCGTCCTGACATTTGGGGGGATATCTGTACCGTCCTGACATTTGGGGGATATCTGTACTGTCCTGACATTTGGGGATATTTGTACCGTCCTGACATTTGGGGGATATCTGTCCCGTCCTGACATTTGGGGGATATCTGTACCGTCCTGACATTTGGGGGGATATTTGTACCGTCCTGACATTTGGGGGGATTTTTACTGTCCTGACATTTGGGGGGATTTTTACCGTCCTGACATTTGGGGGGATTTTTACCGTCCTGACATTTGGAGGGATATTTTGTACCGTCCTGACATTTGGGGGGATTTTTACCGTCCTGACATTTGGGGGGATTTTTACCGTCCTGACATTTGGGGGGATTTTTACCGTCCTGACATTTGGAGGGATATTTTGTACCGTCCTGACATTTGGAGGGATATTTTGTACCGTCCTGACATTTGGGGGGATTTGTACCGTCCTGACATTTGGGGGTATTTTTACCGTCCTGACATTTGGGGGGATTTGTACCGTCCTGACATTTGGGGGGATTTGTACCATCCTGACATTTGGGGGGGATTTGTACCGTCCTGACATTTGGGGGGATTTGTACCGTCCTGACATTTGGGGGGGTTTGTACCGTCCTGACATTTGGGGGGGTTTGTACTGTCTTGACTTTGGGGGGATTTGTACCATCCTGACATTTGGGGGGATTTGTACCATCCTGACATTTGGGGGGATTTGTACCATCCTGACATTTGGGGGGATTTGTGCTGTCCTGACATTTGGGGGATATCTGTACTGTCCTGACATTTGGGGGGATTTGTACCATCCTGACATTTTAGGACCTCAAGAAATGAGATTGGCTGTCAGTACATCAGGATTGATCAATCTTCAAACATACGAGGGGTATTCAAGTCAAACCGGGACTTTTCATTTCCCAGGTATAAAAGGGGATGCCGGCGTGGAGGTACTACACATAGTAGTAGGTGGCAAGTGTGTCCTATTACTGATAGGCGGCAACCAGGGTCAGACTGACCATTCAGGAACTTGGGCACTGCCCAAGAGCCCAGGGTCAGTAGGGGGCCCCATGAGATACCACTGGTACCTTTCATAACCTTTTTTGGTTACCCCCTCCCCCATAGACCTCCTTGGGATTCAGATATACGTTCGGGTTGCTGAACATCAAACAGGAGTTGCTGAGTCCTTGGCAACCAGGGGCGGACTGACCATTTGGAAACTCAGGCATGGCCCGGGGTCAGTAGGGGGCCCCATGAGATGCCCTTGTACCTTTTTCATAGGCTTTTTTGAGTTTGGGCAAGGACACAGGGGCCCCATCATCCCCTATTGCCCGGGGGCCCCATGAGTTGTCAGTCTGCCCTTGTTGGCAACCTGAGCCGGGGCAGGTCCCCCATCACTCATCGTCTGTGGTATTTGCGACCTTTCCGTTTCGGAATGAAAGGTTTGTTTTCTGTCGGTTCCTTCTATATCCATATTTAAATACAGGGCCGGATTAAGAGCACCATGGGCCTAGTGTTGAGGATTTTGGTGGACCTTTTATGGAGAGTCCACAAAGTTCCCCATTACAGTAGAGTCCACATAGTCCCCCTTGCATCAGAGTCCCCAAAGTTACCCTTTACATCAGAGTCTGCAAGGTTCTCCCTTACAGTGCAGCAAGGGGGAACTCTGCAGACCCTGATGTAAAGGGCAACCCTGCAGACTGTGATATAAGGGGGAACACTGTGGACTATGGTGAAAAGAAGAACTCTGATGTAAGGGGGTCTCTGGTTAAGAGCATCATGGACCTAGTGTAGAGGATTTTGGTGGGTGTTTTATGGAGAGTCCACAATGTTCCCCCTTACAGTAGAGTCCACATAGTCCCCCTTACATCATAGTTCCCAAAGTTAACCTTTACATCAGAGTCTGCAAGGTTCTCCCTTACAGTGCAGCAAGGGGGAACTCTGAAGACCCTGATGTAAAGGGCAACCATGCAGACTGTGACATAAGAGGGAACACTGTGGACTATGGCAAAAAGAGGAACTCTGATGTAAGGGGTCTCTGGTCAACAGAGGACCTCCTTACATCAGAGTTTGCACATCATAGCCCCCCCCCATGACATTAGAGGTCCCCCATCACATCAGAGGTCCAACTTCACATCAAAGTCTCCTCTTCACATCAGAATCCCCCCATCACATTAGAGATCCCCCATCCCACCATCAGAAGTCCCTCTTCACATCACGGTGCTGCAATTAGTCAAAACTGATAGTTTTCCAGAGGACTGATAATTGGAGTCTCCAAAGGACTGATAGTTGGAGTCCTAAGGGGACTGATATGGATGAGTAAATGTGATCACACAGCTTCACTCTCTCAGCAGCAGGAGGGCACAGAGAAGCTCTGTAAGATATCGGAATAAAGTTAAAAAGAGGAAGAGAAAGTCCTATAATAAAAAAGTAAAAATCAGGAAGTAGCAAACCGCTGAGAGCAACGATCAGAACTGGAAGAGCTCAGAGAGGCTGATATTGTTCATACAGGACGGTGAAGACTCAGAAGACTCGTCTTGTGGTCAGTGGTCGGATGTCATTGTTGGTTTCATTATATCTTCATTGTGATAATCTGGGTTCTAATGAGTGTGTTACGTTGCGGCTTCTTAGAAGTCATTCCCACATACACATTGTACTGCTGTCCATGTACAGGCAGATGTAGGGAATTCATGGTCAGAGACACTTCTTGGCCATATTTGGTCAATGATGTCACTGCCCTCCTCCTTGTAAGGTTGATCAGAGCTCAGGAGATTCCATTCAGCATCCAGTACCACCATCCAGTACTATCCAGTACCACCATCCAGTACCACCATCCACCATCTAGTACCACCATCCAGTACCACCATCCAGTACCACCATCCACCATCTAGTACCACCATCCAGTACCACCATCCAGTACCACCATCCACCATCTAGTACCACCATCCAGTACCACCATCCAGTACCATCCAGTGCCACCATCCATTACCATCCAGTACCACCATCCAGTACCACCATCCACCATCCAGTACCACTATCCACCATCCCATACCACCATCCAGTACCACCATCCACCATCCAGTACCACTATTCAGTACCATCCAGTACCACCATCCACCATCCAGTACCACTATCCATTACCACCATCCAGTACCACCATCCACTATCCAGTACCACTATTCAGTACCATCCAGTACCACCATCCACCATCCAGTACCACTATCCATTACCACCATCCAGTACCACCATCCACTATCCAGTACCACTATTCAGTACCATCCAGTACCACCATCCACCATCCAGTACCACTATCCATTACCACCATCCAGTACCACCATCCAGTACTATCCAGTACCACTATCCAGTACCACTTTCCAGTACCACTATCCAGTACCACCATCCAGTACCATCCAGTACCACCATCCAGTACCACCATCCACCATCTAGTACCACCATCCAGTACCACCATCCAGTGCCACCATCCATTACCATCCAGTACCATCCAGTGCCACCATCCATTACCATCCAGTACCACCATCCAGTACTATCCAGTACCACCATCCACCATCTAGTACCACCATCCAGTACCACCATCCACCATCTAGTACCACCATCCAGTACCATCCAGTGCCACCATCCATTACCATCCAGTACCACCATCCAGTACCACCATCCACCATCCAGTACCACTATCCACCATCCCATACCACCATCCAGTACCACCATCCACCATCCAGTACCACTATTCAGTACCATCCAGTACCACCATCCACCATCCAGTACCACTATCCATTACCACCATCCAGTACCACCATCCACTATCCAGTACCACTATTCAGTACCATCCAGTACCACCATCCACCATCCAGTACCACTATCCATTACCACCATCCAGTACCACCATCCACTATCCAGTACCACTATTCAGTACCATCCAGTACCACCATCCACCATCCAGTACCACTATCCATTACCACCATCCAGTACCACCATCCAGTACTATCCAGTACCACTATCCAGTACCACTTTCCAGTACCACTATCCAGTACCACCATCCAGTACCATCCAGTACCACCATCCAGTACCACCATCCACCATCTAGTACCACCATCCAGTACCACCATCCAGTGCCACCATCCATTACCATCCAGTACCATCCAGTACCACCATCCACCATCCAGTACCACTATCCACCATCCCATACCACCATCCAGTACCACCATCCTCCATCCAGTACCACCATCCACCATCCAGTACCACTATCCAGTACCACTATCCAGTACCATCCAGTACCACCATCCAGTACCACCAGCATCAGTCAAGTATGCAGTCAGGTTATTAAGTCAGAGGGTGGAGGGCATTGTGATTGACAATGGACAGACAAGTGACCTTCTTTGGGATTTTCTTTCTTGACAAGGACTTGTCAAACATTTTGGTGCGTTCATTTCTAGGTTATATTTTGTTTCTGACACTTCACTATTTACTCATTCACATGCGGGAGCGGTATCTGGGAGCCCTCCTTTTTTTGAGGGTACTTCCAGATTCGAACAAGCTCCTTGCCTGGAGACCCCCACAATCATCAGATAAAGAGTAAACAGGTGGCGCACACACAGACGAAGCATGTATAAAAAGCTTTTGCCTAACGGAGATGGCCACAACGGCAGGCAAGGTGTTCCAACTGTCAGTGCGGTCAAAAAGCTGATGCGTTTCGGGGACGCAGGTATCAGCAGCACCACTGTATTGTTTCTACCATCGGTCCACCTCACTCACATCACATCTGAACCAGTCCGAGGGGTTGGTAAGCTGCTCTGAGGAAAGGGACCCGTCCCCGAAACGCATCAGCCTTTTAACCGCACTTACAGTTGGAACACCTTGCCTGTCGTTGTTGCCATCTCCATTATGCAAAAGCTTTTTATTCATGCTTCGTCTGTGTGTGTCCCTTGTTTACTCTTTATCTAGCGGTTGATCTCCCCGTCTGAGGAGGGCTGCACCCCTGAAGCATCTTCTTTGGGATATCTCTGTCCTGGTCCCCTTGGCTGCCCTTTGGCTATTCATTTCCTGAAGCACTGGAGAGTACACATGTTCCTCACAATCACCAGGCCATGGTTGTGCAGAAGAGACCCTTCTCCACATCATCATGGGGACAAAGTGCCCCCTGGCAAGGTACCTTCCCTTGATGAGGGCATGTGGCACAGGATGGTTCAGGTGGAGGGCTACAATGTCATTATATATATATATTAGTGCCTCCTAGTTTAGCTAGGAGGAGCTAGTGTAAGACCGGAGGACTGAGTAGCAGCCTGGGTGTGATAGCCCAAAAGTTAGAAGCTGAGGGGCTCTGCAGGCCAGCCCCTCTTGATTGTGATTGGTCACTCCAGAGAACACGTCTCCTCTGCTCTAGAGTCCAGTGGCGGCGTGCTTTACGCCACGGCATCCGACGCTTTGCATTGCACTTGGTGATGGAAGGCTTGGATGCAGCTGCTCAGCCATGGAAACCCATTCCATGAAGCTCTCTACGCACTGTTGTTGGAATCATCTGAAGGCCACACCAAGTTTGGAGGTCTTTAGCTATTGACTCTGCAGACAGTTGGTGACTTCTGCGTACTGTGCGCTTCAGCATGCGCTGACCCCGCCCTGTCATGTGACGTGGCCTACCACTTGGTGGCTGAGTGGCTGTTGTTCCCAGTTGCTTCCACTTTGTTATAATCCCACTAACAGTTGAGCGTGGAATATTTAGTAGCCAGGAAATGTCACGGATGGACTTATTGCCCAGGTGGCCACCTATCACAGGACCACGCTTGGAGTCACTGAGCTCCTGAGAGCGACCCATTCTTTCACCAATGTTTGTAGAAGCCGTCTGCATGCCTAGGGGCTTGATTGTATACACCTGTGTCCATGGAGGGGATTGGAGCACCTAAATCACATGATATGGAGGGGGCGGGAACACCTGTGTGTATTTATTGTTTTTCATATATAAAAAGAAATCTATCATACAAAAATCATCAAATTCAAACATAAGCAATGAATGTAGAAGAGAGACCGAAGTAACTCTTCCCACTGACAAATGCAGGGGTAACCAAACACCAGAAATAAATCTTAGACTTGGGCACAACCTCAGGTCCACTGGCTACCTCAGGCGGGTAGGAACATATACTTTTCCCAAAGGGGCTATACGTCCAGCCACAGACATTCGACTGAACCCTCAGAGTCCCCAGAGGCTTGGATGAAAAAAAAACAGAAAAGAAGGGATAAAAAAAGTGGAAGAAAAGGGGAACAGAAAGGAAGTCTGGAGAAGTCTCAGAGGGGACACCAACCCCTCCAAGTTATTAAAAACCCATTAGGTTACAAAGGAAACATGGTTAAATCTGGCCCACGGCTCCCACGTCTTTTCAAATTTTGTCACCTTATCTTGTAAATCACTGTCTATGGTCTCATGTAACATAAGCTGCGTTAGTTTTTTCTTTGCCTGTGCCAGGGACACGGAGGGTCACCACCAAGATTTAGGAATGGTCAATTTTGCCCTCAAAGGTATAAAAAAAATCAAATGTTGGAGGTGGGGAGGAACACCTTTCATGGGCGCATTAGGAAGAGCGATGTAGGGTACCTGAGGAACCGATAGCCCCATGACCCTATGCACCAAGGCAAAGACTCCATTCCAGAAGCTGTGGGTCTGGGGGACCTCCCACCAAATATGGTACATGGAGCTTCACAGGTCACACCCTTGAAACCAGTGAGGTGAAACCGAGGGGTACATTTCAGCTAAACGTGTCGGGACCAGGGGCGGACTGACTACTCATGGGGCCCCCGGGCAATAGGGGATCATGGGGCCCATGTGTCCTTGCCCAAACTCAAACAGGCCTATGAAAAAGGTACCAGGGGCATCTCATGGGGCCCCCTACTGACCCCGGGCCCTCGGGCAGTGCCCGAGTTTCCAAATGGTCAGTCCACCCCTGGTCGGGACGAAATACCTCACCATCTGGTGAGAACCTTCAGACCAGCTTCCATTTAAACCACATTCAGAATCATAGTTAAGAAACAGCACAAATCCAGTTCTCTGAGCTCCACCACGTAACTACCTGCCAACCGCAGATAGCCGAATGGCGACTACACTGCGGCTGGCCAGTTCTGGGAGGGCGTCATGTGACGTCCTCCCAGAACGCACTCTCCTGCGTGCCCCCGGGGGCGTGCACCTGGCGATCTCTGTGATTGCTGTGTCCTGCAGACACAGCTGATCATGTGATGTGGTAAAAGGCCAATCACAGCAGCCTTTTACCACGTGATCAGCCGTGTCCAATGACACGCTGATCACCGGGAAATGCAATTGCCGGTTCTCGGCTGCACTTTCCTCACGCTGTCAGATCGTGAGGAAAGTACTGTCGAGAACCGGCAGTTGTCAAAGCGGGGATCGGCACCGATCATCAGGGCACTGATGATCGGTGCCCAGCAGTGCCACCCAACAGTTCCACCCACCTGTGCCCAGCAGTGCACCCACCTGTGCCACCCAGCAGTGCACCCACCTGTGACCAGAAGTGCCACCTGCCTGTGTCAAGAAGTGCCACCCACCTGTGCCCACCCACCTGTGCCCATCAGTGCAGCCCAGCAGTGCTGCCAGTCAGTGCCCAGAGGTTGTGCCAGTCAGTGTCCAGCAGTTGCGCCAGTCAATGCCTAGCAGTGCCACCAGTCAGTGCCCAGCAATGATGCCAGTGAGTGACACCTATCAGTGCTGTCTATCAGTACCACCTATCAGTGCTGCCTATCTGTGACACCTCATTAGTGCTGCCTATCAGTGCCGCCTATCAGTGCTGCCTATCAGTGCCCATCAGTGCCACCTATTAGTGCCCATCAGTGCTGCCTCATCAACGCACATCAGTGAAGGAGAAAAATTACCTGTTTGAAAAATGTTATAATAGAAACAAAGAAACTTTTTTTTTCAGATTTTTTGCACTTTTTTTGTTTATAGCGCAAAAAGTAAAGCGCCCAGTGGCGATTAAATACCACCAAAAGAAAGCTCTATTTGGGAGAAAAAAATGATAAAAATTTCATATGGGTACAATCGTGCATGACCGCGCAATTGTCATTCAAAGTGCGACAGCGCTGAAAGCTGAAAATTGGCCTGGTAAAGAAGGGGTATGAGTGCCCGGTAGGGAAGGGGTTAAAGGCCTTAATGTCAAACCCTGGGGGGAGGGGGGGGGAAGTGGATGCCTGAAGAAATGCGCCAGAGGGTTAAAGAAGGAGACCAGGTCACTGTTATGTCGGTGCGGGTTCAACAATGCAAAAGAGTGCGAGAGCGTAAGGTCCAAAATGGGAGGTCTGCACTTAGGGGGACACCAGGTTGTCCCGGGGGGTCGCCAACCTCTCCATACACCCAGTCCAGCCTAGTATACCGACAATACACAACAGAAAGCTGACTCAACCGAGCTGCCTGGTAGTACAAGAGATGAGGGAGCCCCAGTCCCTCTCGTGTTTTATGATGAAAAAGAATCTTCGAAAAATGGATGCCCCTTGTGGCCTTGAATCACTTTGGATTAAAACCGTGCCACCCCCGCACGGGGTCCGGGGATAGGAAGAGAGAGAGAGGAGAAAAAAATAAAGAACTCTTGAGAGCAAAGTCGTTTTAACTGAATCCATTCTACCCAACCTGGAGAGAACATGTGAGGACCATTGGTGAAATCTGCCTCCAGTTCCCTAAAAAGAGGTGGATAATTAAAAGTGACTCCATGGTTGGGGTATAGTAGTAGCGCCCCAGGCGAAGGGGAGAATGAGCCTTAAGGCGATCAACCAACCTGGCAGGAACCGACACACGTAGAGCCATTGATTTAGTCATGTCCAACCCGCATATCCTCCCAAATTTGCGGAGGAGTCGTAATACGTTGGGCGTGGAAATGAGTGAGGATGCAAGACAAAAAAAAAAATTGGGGTGTCTGCAAACAGGGTACACTTGTGTTCCTGTTCACCACAACTGACACTGGGTCAGTCTGGATGGTTGGATAAATATATAATCCCCCCCAGAGTAGTACAGTGTTACTATGGTGACACTGACCTACTCTAATGAAAATATGTGATATAAATAAATATCTGCCCCCCCCCCAGAGTAGTACAGTGTTACTATGGTGACACTGACCTACTCTAATGAAAATATGTGATATAAATAAATATCTGCCCCCCCCAGAGTAGTACAGTGTTACTATGGTGACAATGACCTACTCTAATGAAAATATGTGAAAACAAAATAATAATAATAATAACTAGAAAAGCTCCAATTTCTGGGGAAATGGTGTGAAGTGTTCTTGCCTCCATCAGTAGTCTACAACTGGAGTGGGCGGAGTAACTGGGCGGAGTAGCTTTTGTCACTCTGCTGCCGGCTCACACACCTGGGTTCCTATGGCAAATCACTCTACAGCAAGGGCAGAGAAGAGCGGTTAAAAACAAACTGCTCCAACTTGCTCACTTCACTGGCGGTGGCCATCTTCAAACGGTTGTAGTTTAAAAATGATAAATTCTACAGTGAAGAGCTTTATATTATGAGAATCACAAGACCCAGACCTACATTTTGATGCATAGTATGTCTCTGAAATATTAAAAATGAAGGCACAGTCGCAGTTTAGAAATTGCCCTTCAAATTTGAGGTGGCTAGAGTGGAGTTTCAATGAATGTCAATGGGCGGCGTGAGTTGCAAACAAATGGTCATGTTGTGAAAACTATCAGGGCTATGGCTTAGCCGTGGACATTTTTAGTGGCAGCAGGGATAGCTGAATGTTTTGATATAAGATTTGTGTAGGTGGGCTGGAAAATGAGGGAGTTTACAAATCATGTCCTGATTTTTCGGCTCACACTCTAGCGTTTGTCAGCTCCCACTCTAGTTTTGAACATTCCGCCATTCATTCCTATGGGACCAATTTCACCACAAAAACGGTGATATTTCGTGAACCATTCGGCGAAACGTTCCACAAAGTAATAGCGCACCAATCGGGAACAATCCGCACGTTTCCCTATATTACTGTCTATGTCGTGTAACAACTGTGGGAGGAGTTAGGGGGGTACATTTGGCTATAATAATAAGAATATATATGTGAGATAACAGGAAGTGGTCTGTCATGCAACAACACAATAAAAATGTAAAACAAAATAATAATAATAATAATAATAATAATAATGAAAATGTAAAACAAAATAATAAAAATGTAATAAAAAAAGTTTTAAACATTTTTTTTAAATTAAAAAAAATATTTTAAAGATTGAATAAAAAAGTTATTTTTTTTTCTAACAAACCTGTTAGAATGAATTATTTCATAACAGCTGTATGCTATGATTGGCCCACAGCTATCACATGGTACCTGGGCCAATCACAGCTCCCCTGTACCATGTGATTAGCTGTAGCCGATCAAAGATCACTAGTAATCACAGCCGCCATGAATAATTAACCCATTCATAACAGCTGAAAACTTTGCTGTTACAATGACCATCTTCAATGATCAACACTTCAGCAAAGTGTAAAAATAAATAAATAAAAAAATCTGATCCCCCCCCCAGAGTAGTACAGTGTTACTGTGGTGACACTGACCTACTCTAATGAAAATATGTGATATAAATAAATATCTGATCCCCCCAGAGTAGTACAGTGTTGCTATGGAAACACTGACCTACTGTAATGAAAGTATGTGATAAAAATAAATAAATAAATATCTGACCCCCCCCCCCCCAGAGTAGTACAGTGTTGCTATGGAAACACTGACCTACTGTAATGAAAGTATGTGATAAAAATAAATAAATAAATATCTGACCCCCCCCCCCCAGAGTAGTACAGTGTTGCTATGGAAACACTGAGCTACTGTAATGAAAGTATGTGATAAACATAAATATCTGACCCCCCCCCAGAGTAGTACAGTGTTACTGTGGAGGCACTGACCTACTCTAATGAAAATATGAAAGTATGTGATAAAAATAAATAAATAAATATATGACCCCCCTCCCCCAGAGTAGTACAGTGTTACTATGTTGACACTGACCTACTGTAATGAAAATATGTGAAAACAAAATAATAATAATGAAAATGTAAAACAAAATAATACAACTGTAATAAAAAAGTTTTTACATTTATTTTTAAATTTTAAAAATATTTTAAAGATTGAATAAAACAGTATTTATTTATTTTTTTGTTTTTAAATACTGTCACAGGAAAGTGGTCATTTGGGGGGGGGCTTTGTACTGTCTGAGCATTTTAGGACCACAAGAGATTAGATAGGTGGTCAGTACATCAGGATTGGTCAATTTTCGTAGTTTGTAGACTCTGTAATCTTTCAGACAAGCCTATTATTTTATACGTTTATTGGTTTTTGTTTTTACCAAAGACGTGCAGCAGAATACATTTTGGACTAAATTTATTACGGAATTTGATTTTATTGAATATGTTTTATAACGGAAAGCAGAATTTTTTTTATTTAGAAAATGTTCTGTCTTTTTTTCATTTATATTTCCAAAAATACAAAAAAAAACTGGAGTGGTGATCAAATACCACCAAAAGAATGCTCTATTTGCGGGAAAAATACATTATTTCAACTTTACTTGTGTACAGTATGGCATGACCGCGCAATTGCCAGCTAAATTAGTGCAGTGCTGAATAGCAAAAAAAATTCCCTGCAAAGTAGGTAAAATCTTCTGGTGCTCAATTATACATAAAGCTGTAATATTGGCAGCTAACAGTAGAGGGCAGTAGCTCCCTACAGAGATTTGTTTTTTTAAATTAATCAGAGATTCTAATTCCGAATCACAACAGTAATAAATTTAAAAGAATCCGAAATAATGAACAAAAAAAATTTGAACAAAATTCAAATCAATTCAAATGCAAAAACAAATTTGAATTACAAAAAAAAAATTTAATTTGAAAAAACAAGAATAGAGTAAAATAGAAAACAAAATAAAGGAATAGAATAGAAAAGAATAGAAGGGGAAAAAGAGTAGAATAGAAAACAAAAGAATAGAATAGAAAAAAAAACTGAGTAAAACCGAAAAAAATAGAATGAAAAATAAAGGAAAACATAGAAAATAATAGAATCAATAAAAATAGAATAGAATAGATAAGAATAGAATAGATTAGAATTGAATAGAAAATCAAACAGGGATTTGCAAATCCTATCTCCCGCCGCCTGGGACATGTATTTCCAGCTCCGGGCAGGTTGTTTCTCCAGGAGCTTCACACGTAACTATTTCATGTCCAGTTAGTAGCCGAGTTCTAACTAAAGGGGGCACTCCGCTGAGCTCTGACTAAAGGGGGCACTCTGCTGAGCTCTGACTAAAGGGGGCACTCTGCTGAGCTCTGACTAAAGGGGGCACTCTGCTGAGCTCTGACTAAAGGGGGCACTCTGCTGAGCTCTGACTAAAGGGGGCACTCTGCTGAGCTCTGACTAAAGGGGGCACTCCGCTGAGCTCTGACTAAAGGGGGCACTCTGCTGAGCTCTGACTAAAGGGGGCACTCTGCTGAGCTCTGACTAAAGGGGGAACCCCGCTGAGCTCTGACTAAAGGGGGCACTCCGCTAAGCTCTGACTAAAGGGGGCACTCTGCTGAGCTCTGACTAAAGGGGGCACTCTGCTGAGCTCTGACTACAGGGGGCACTCTGCTGAGCTCTGACTAAAGGGGGCACTCTGCTGAGCTCTGACTACAGGGGGCACTCTGCTGAGCTCTGACTACAGGGGGCACTCTGCTGAGCTCTGACTAAAGGGGGCACTCTGCTGAGCTCTGACTACAGGGGGCACTCTGCTGAGCTCTGACTACAGGGGGCACTCTGCTGAGCTCTGACTAAAGGGGGCACTCTGCTGAGCTCTGACTAAAGGGGGCACCGACAGCAACAACATCTCCCACCACAGAGAGAGGTCAGAGTGTTGGAAATTGCAGAGGAGGCGTGTGACCATCCCACGTGAGGCACCTCAGAGATTGTGCAGCACCGACAATTGACAACAGGAAAAAACTAGCCAGAGAGATAAAGCCCCAGTCATCATCCCTTCAAGGAGTTAACCCCCAGAGACTGTTCTTGGATGTGGTGAGCAACTGCTAACCTGTGACATGTCAGTCCTTAAGAGCGCTCCACCGATTCACTAACACAGGCCTGTGCAACACATAGACTCACACAGTGTTACAGTCCCACAGTATACAAGTGAATATAAAAACACAGTTTTTGACAAGTCTATTGTTCTTAAAAAGCCAAAAAAAAGTCCCCCTACGTTATTCCAGCATCATTCCTGACTGCTGGCCCCCAACCTGCACAAAAAAAAAAACAGCTGTCCACTGGATTCCTCCTGAATGACAGCTCCGCCGCCTAAGGTACATAGCTAGCTGGTGATGTCACTGGGTTACCCCCGCCCTCTTGTGACATTATTAACCTTTCATGCCCCAATCAATGATGTCAAAATGGGGCGGGGACACCTAGTGATAATACCTGGTGGTCTTAGTTTAGTTAGTGGAAGGTAGGCAGCAGAGCTGTCATTCAGCAGCAGCCAAGGATGGGTGTAGGCCTGTTTTTTTTTGGGGGGGGCGGATCAGCGGCCAGTGTTCACAATAAGTGATGCTGGATTTACTTTGGGGAATTCCTATTTCTTGCTTTTTTTAACCCCTCGCCTACCGGGCACTTCTACCCCCTTCCTCCCCAGGCCAATTTTCAGCTTTCAGCGCTGTCACACTTTGAATGACAATTGCGCGGTCGTACAACACTGTACCCATATGACATTTTTATCATTTTTTTTTAGACAGATAGAGCTTTATTTTGGTGGTATTTAATCACTGCTGGGATTTTTATTTTTTGCTAAACCAAAAACAACTGAAATTTGTTTTAAAAAATCTTTTTTTCTTAGTTTTTGTTATAAAGTTTTGTAATAAGTGATTTTTCTCCTTCACTGATGTGCGCTAATGAGGCTTCAGTGATGGGCACTGATGAGGAGGCACTGGTAGGTGGCACTGATGGGCATTGCCAGGCATTACTGATGGGCACTGATAGGCAGCACTCATATATGGCACCTAAAGGCAGCACTGATGCACACTGATAGGCGGCACTGATTGGCAGCACTGATAGGTGGCACTGACTGGCATTGATAGGTGGCACTGAAAGGCAACTCAGATGGGCACTGATATGTGGCATTGATATGCACTGGTAGGCACTGATAAGTGGCATTGATGTGGCACTGATGGGCACTGGCAGATGGTATTGATGAGCACTGACAGCTGGCATTCATGGACATTGACAGCTGGCACTGCCGGGACTACACTGATCATCAGTGCTCTGATGATCAGTGTAGATGTCCCCTCTGAGGAATGCAGATTACCGGCTCTCCTCTCCTCTCCTGTCAGCGTGACAGCTCATGAGGAGAGAAATGCCGATAACCAGCATTTCCCTGTTTACATGCAATCAGTTGTGATTGGACATAGCTGATCACATGACCGAGCCGACATCTTTGGCTCTTTCCTTTGATCGAAGTTTTTATTTACTTTGCCCATTTTTTTGGTGAATGAGTGGGGGTACTATGTAACCCATGCTTATAGGATTCACATGAGGGAGCCAGGATCTGGGGGGCCCCTTGGTAAAGGGGTTTTCAGATTCCAATAAGTCCCCCCCACCCCCACAACTTCCAGGTCAGGGTTGTGGGGAAGAGGCCCTCGTCCTCATCAACATGGAGAAGAAAACTGCTTTGGGGGTGCTTTGTTCACTTGTCCCCCCCTTTCCTTCCCCTGCCAGGCTGAAGGCCTAGGAAAGTATTGTTGACAATGTTTGGTCATTCAGGCTGATTGCTGCTACTATTTATTAACACATTTAGCAGCAATAATAGGCAAAAGTATCCGGTCTTCTGCTTGTAAATGAAGCAGAAATGTACTATATTAAAGTTTGTGGTGAGTCCCCAAAGTAGAACCTACAAGGTGAGGACAAGAAGGAGGAGGATATCTTCCACCCAACATGGCAATCCCACAAAGTCTAGAGGTGCTGCACCCTTCCCAGTCACCGTGTGTGCACTGCCACTAACATGGTAGTCTAGTGAAAGGGATGTGTGGTCAAGGAAGGCAGGGAGGTCCTTTTGATAAAAATAATAAAATAAATGATCACCCTGATCACAGCCATAACCCATACCGGCGCCCTGATCACCGCCATACCCCATACCAGCGCCCTGATCACCACCATACCCCATACCAGCGTCCTGATCACCGCCATACCCCATACCAGCGCCCTGATCACCACCATACCCCATACCAGCGTCCTGATCACCTCCATACCCCATACCAGCGTCCTGATCACCGCCATACCCCATACCAGCATCCTGATCACCACCATACCCCATACCAGCGCCCTGATCACCGCCATACCCCATACCAGCGCCCTGATCACCACCATACCCCATACCAGCGTCCTGATCACCGCTATACCCCATACCAGTGTCCTGATCACCGCCATACCCCATACCAGCGCCCTGATCACCACCATACCCCATACCAGAGTCCTGATCACCACCATACCCCATACCAGCGTCCTGATCACCGCTATACCCCATACCAGTATCCTGATTACCGCCATACCCCTTACCAGCGTCCTGATCACCA
Organism: Staurois parvus; assembly: GCF_062004578.1. Taxonomy (NCBI): domain Eukaryota; kingdom Metazoa; phylum Chordata; class Amphibia; order Anura; family Ranidae; genus Staurois; species Staurois parvus. The sequence goes on from NW_028319568.1 coordinate 65,555, forward strand.
CCATACCCCATACCTGCATCCTGATCCCCCCCATACCCCATACCAGCATCCTGATCACCACCATACCCCATACCAGCGTCCTGATCACCTCCATACCCCATACCAGTATCCTGATTACCACCATACCCCTTACCAGCGTCCTGATCACCACCATACCCCATACCTGCATCCTGATCCCCCCCATACCTCATACCAGCATCCTGATCACCACCATACCCCATACCAGCGTCCTGATCACCTCCATACCCCATACCAGCGCCCTGATCACCACCATACCCCATACCAGCGTCCTGATCACCTCCATACCCCATACCAGCATCCTGATCACAGCCATACCCCATACCAGCGCCCTGATCACCACCATACCCCATACCAGCGTCCTGATCACCGCCATACCCCATACCAGCACCCTGATCACCGCTATACCCCATACCAGTGTCCTGATCCCCCCCATACCCCATACCAGTATCCTGATTTCCACCATACCCCTTACCAGCGTCCTGATCACCACCATACCCCATACCTGCATCCTGATCCCCCCCATACCCCATACCAGCATCCTGATCACCACCATACCCCATACCAGCGCCCTGATCACCACCATACCCCATACCAGCGTCTTGATCACCTCCATACCCCATACCAGCATCCTGATCACCGCCATACCCCATACCAGCATCCTGATCACCACCATACCCCATACCAGCATCCTGATCACCACCATACCCCATACCAGCATCCTGATCACCACCATACCCCATACCAGCGTCCTGATCACCACCATACCCCATACCAGCATCCTGATCACCACCATACCCCATAATAGCATCTTGATCACCACCATACCCCATACCAGCATCCTGATCACCGCCATACCCCATACCAGCGTCCTGATCCCCCCCATACCCCATACCAGCATCCTGATCACAGCCATAACCCATACCAGCATCCTGATCACCACCATACCCCATACCAGCGCCCTGATCACCACCATACCCCATACCAGCGTCCTGATCACCTCCATACCCCATACCAGCGTCCTGATCACCGCCATACCCCATACCAGCATCCTGATCACCACCATACCCCATACCAGCGCCCTGATCACCGCCATACCCCATACCAGCGCCCTGATCACCACCATACCCCATACCAGCGTCCTGATCACCGCTATACCCCATACCAGTGTCCTGATCACCGCCATACCCCATACCAGCGCCCTGATCACCACCATACCCCATACCAAAGTCCTGATCACCACCATACCCCATACCAGCGTCCTGATCACCGCTATACCCCATACCAGTATCCTGATTACCGCCATACCCCTTACCAGCGTCCTGATCACCACCATACCCCATACCTGCATCCTGATCCCCCCCATACCCCATACCAGCATCCTGATCACCACCATACCCCATACCAGCGTCCTGATCACCTCCATACCAGCATCCTGATCACCACCATACCTCATACCAGCATCCTGATCACCACCATACCCCATACCAGCGTCCTGATCACCTCCATACCCCATACCAGCGCCCTGATCACCACCATACCCCATACCAGCGTCCTGATCACCTCCATACCCCATACCAGCATCCTGATCACAGCCATACCCCATACCAGCGCCCTGATCACCACCATACCCCATACCAGCGTCCTGATCACCGCCATACCCCATACCAGCACCCTGATCACCGCTATACCCCATACCAGCATCCTGATCACCACCATACCCCATACCAGCATCCTGATCACCGCCATACCCCATACCAGCGTCCTGATCCCCCCCATACCCCATACCAGCATCCTGATCACAGCCATAACCCATACCAGCATCCTGATCACCGCCATACCCCATACCAGTGTCCTGATCACCACCATACCCCATACCAGCGTCCTGATTACCTCCATACCCCATACAAGCATCCTGATCACCACCATACCCCATACCAGCATCCTGATCACCACCATACCCCATACCAGCGTCCTGATCACCGCCATACCCCATACCAGCGTCCTGATCCCCCCATACCCCATACCAGCATCCTGATCACAGCCATAACCCATACCAGCATCCTGATCCCCCCCATACCCCATACCAGCATCCTGATCACCACCATACCCCATACCAGCGCCCTGATCACCACCATACCCCATACCAGCGTCTTGATCACCTCCATACCCCATACCAGCATCCTGATCACCGCCATACCCCATACCAGCATCCTGATCACCACCATACCCCATACCAGCATCCTGATCACCACCATACCCCATACCAGCATCCTGATCACCACCATACCCCATACCAGCGTCCTGATCACCACCATACCCCATACCAGCATCCTGATCACCACCATACCCCATAATAGCATCTTGATCACCACCATACCCCATACCAGCATCCTGATCACCGCCATACCCCATACCAGCGTCCTGATCCCCCCCATACCCCATACCAGCATCCTGATCACAGCCATAACCCATACCAGCATCCTGATCACCGCCATACCCCATACCAGTGTCCTGATCACCACCATACCCCATACCAGCGTCCTGATTACCTCCATACCCCATACCAGCATCCTGATCACCACCATACCCCATACCAGCATCCTGATCACCACCATACCCCATACCAGCGTCCTGATCACCGCCATACCCCATACCAGCGTCCTGATCCCCCCATACCCCATACCAGCATCCTGATCACAGCCATAACCCATACCAGCATCCTGATCACCGCCATACCCCATACCAGCGTCCTGATCACCACCATACCCCATACCAGCATCCTGATCACCGCCATACCCCATACCAGTGTCCTGATCACCACCATACCCCCTACCAGCATCCTGATCACCACCATACCCCATACCAGCGTCCTGATCACCACCATACCCCATACCAGCGCCCTGATCACCTCCATACCCCATACCAGCGTCCTGATCACCTCCATACCCCATACCAGCATCCTGATCACCACCATACCCCATACCAGCATCCTGATCACCACCATACCCCATACCAGCATCCTGATCACCGCCATACCCCATACCAGCGTCCTGATCACCACCATACCCCATACCAGCATCCTGATCACCGCCATACCCCATACCAGTGTCCTGATCACCACCATACCCCCTACCAGCATCCTGATCACCACCATACCCCATACCAGCATCCTGATCACCTCCATACCCCATACCAGCATCCTGATCACCACTATACCCCATACCAGCGTCCTGATCACCACCATACCCCATACCAGCGTCCTGATCACCACCATACCCCATACCAGCATCCTGATCACCACCATACCCCATACCAGCGTCCTGATCACCACCATACCCCATACCAGCATCCTGATCACCACCATACCCCATACCAGTATCCTGATTACCACCATACCCCTTACCAGCGTCCTGATCACCACCATACCCCATACCTGCATCCTGATCCCCCCCATACCCCATACCAGCATCCTGATCACCACCATACCCCATACCAGCGTCCTGATCACCTCCATACCCCATACCAGCGCCCTGATCACCACCATACCCCATACCAGCGTCCTGATCACCTCCATACCCCATAATAGCATCCTGATCACCACCATACCCCATACCAGCATCCTGATCACCACCATACCCCATACCAGCGTCCTGATCCCCCCCATACCCCATACCAGCATCCTGATCACAGCCATAACCCATACCAGCATCCTGATCACCGCCATACCCCATACCAGTGTCCTGATCACCACCATACCCCATACCAGCGTCCTGATCACCTCCATACCCCATACCAGCATCCTGATCACAGCCATACCCCATACCAGCGCCCTGATCACCACCATACCCCATACCAGCGTCCTGATCACCGCCATACCCCATACCAGCACCCTGATCACCGCTATACCCCATACCAGTGTCCTGATCCCCCCCATACCCCATACCAGTATCCTGATTACCACCATACCCCTTACCAGCGTCCTGATCACCACCATACCCCATACCTGCATCCTGATCCCCCCCATACCCCATACCAGCATCCTGATCACCACCATACCCCATACCGGCGCCCTGATCACCACCATACCCCATACCAGCGTCTTGATCACCTCCATACCCCATACCAGCATCCTGATCACCACCATACCCCATACCAGCGTCCTGATCACCACCATACCCCATACCAGCATCCTGATCACCACCATACCCCATAATAGCATCCTGATCACCACCATACCCCATACCAGCATCCTGATCACCGCCATACCCCATACCAGCGTCCTGATCCCCCCCATACCCCATACCAGCATCCTGATCACCGCCATACCCCATACCAGCATTCTGATCACCCCCATATGTCATGGCAGCATACTGATCACCACCATACCCCATACCAGCATCCTGATCACCGCTATACCCCATACCAGCATCCTGATCACCACCATACACCATACCAGGATCCTGATCACCCCAATAACCCATACCAGCGTCCTGATCCCCCCCATAACCCATACCAGCGTCCTGATCACCGCCATACCCCATACCAGCGCCCTGATCACCGCCATACCAGCATCCTGATCACCCTCATACCCCATACCAGCATCCTGATCACCGCCATACCAGCATCCTGATCACCCTCATACCCCATACCAGCATCCTGATCACCCTCATACCCCTACCAGCATCCTGATCACCTCCATACCAGCATCCTGATCACCCTCATACCCCATACCAGCATCCTGATCACTGCCATACCCCCTACCAGCATCCTGATCACCGCCATACCAGCATCCTGATCACCCTCATACCCCCTACCAGCATCCTGATCACAGCCATACCCCCTACCAGCATCCTGATCACCCTCATACCCCCTACCAGCATCCTGATCACCGCCATACCAGCATCCTGATCACAGCCATACCCCCTACCAGCGTCCTGATCAATGCCATCCCCATACCAGTGTCCTGATCACTGCCATACCCCATACCAGTGTCCTGATTACTGATCAATGTGATGTCATCACGCCACCCAGGTTAGATGTGTAGAATGAGCCGACAGGTGTAATGATGTCACACCATAGTTACACTGGCTCAGGCTAGGCTCAGATATGTAGAATGAGTGGTGGCTCTCTTGCCTTACCATTACTGGCGGCTGTTCCTGATGCCCAGGGAAGCGATAATGCTGGCACTTTTCTTTACCTGTGTGAATTACATCAGACTTTAATGTTACTACATTGGAGTCCGCTTATAAGTTACTTACCAGATTGTATCTGGCCCATATGCTCCCTGGATCTTCGGGCCTGTGTTTCAGAGTATATCAGGCTACTGGCAATGTCCTCCATATACAGTATGGTGGATCTGCCCAATGCTGAACTGCTTCTGCTCTAAAGTTTTGTTTTTTTTTGTAAGTTATTAGGGATCCAATTTTAAGAGACTCCTGGGTAGCACTACTACAGTTTGAGCCTCCTGGCCTTACTACAAGACAGTTCAAAATGACTCATTTCATTCTTCTACTGTAGCTTCTACAATGACCATAGCCAGGGTGTGGACAAAACAATCCACCCACTTCCCTGATGACGAATCCTGATCTTGCTAATAACCATACCAAATTTCACAAAATCTGGGACCCCTGGATCGCATACCGCTATCCAAATCTAGCCATTTAATATGGGCCCCTATTGGTCCAGCTGTTGAGAGGCAGCACAATGGCTAAATGGTTAGCACTTCCACCTGGCAGTAATAGGGTCATTGGTTCAAATTCCAACCACAGCACTACCTGCCTGGAGTTTGCATGTTCTCCCTGTGCCTGCATGGGTTTCCACTAGTCTCCTCCCACACTCCAAAGACTGTCAAGGTCCTACCTTTTCCCAGAGGTTATGTTACTCCATGTGCTGGCATCCATCTTGGATTTCTGCTGAGCATGGTGGGAATCTTTTATGCCTTCAGGTCTCTGAGGTCCATCCCCCAGAGGGGTGTGGCTGAGTACATATAAGCCTGTGATCCGCACATGCTCTTTGCACTTGTGTCTTGTGTCTTTGTCTTGCTACAGCTCTGTGTATACGCTCGTGACTCTTCTGGTATCTGACTCGGCTTGTGACTAAGACCATTCTCTGTGTTTTCCTTCGATCTGACCTTCCGTTGCTGAACCCGGCTTGTGACCTGTGATTCTCTGTCTACTGTTCTGTACCGTTTTGTCCCGTTGTTGTTGACCCGGCTTGCCTGACTACGCTATTGTCATTCTCACCAGCTACACGCCATTGGCGGTGGCCATTACCGCAGCCGGGGTGTCTCGGGGGTCACGACCTGGTTCCTGGCTGTGTCAAGTCCATCCCCACCATCAGGGGCCCTGGTGAAGGGCAGCCTGGGACTTAGACTCCGCGCCCTGAGGGACTTCGGTCTGTTGGTGGTGGTTGCCGTCAGCCAGTGCGTTACCCTGCCACTAGGCCTACCTGTCCGTGCTACAGCCCCGCCCTGACAAAGACATGCTGGGAGGTGAATTGGCTCCTGTCTAAATTGTCACTAATATGTGTATGTATGAATGTGAGTTAGGGACCTTAGATTGTACGCTCCTCGGGGGCGGGGACTGATGTGAATGTACAATATATATGGAAAGCGCTGCATACATTGATGGCGATATATAAGTACCTTTAATAAAAATAAATATTACGCGATATTCCCCCCTTGTTGTACCCCTCCCCATTTCCTTTTTTCCCTCTCCTCCCCTTCTTTCCACTCCAACTTATCCACTCTCACTTTTTGTATTTCTTTCTTTTCTTCTACTTTGTACATCTCTCTAAGCCTCATGTGTCAAACACAAGGCCATACCTCCCAACTGTCCCCGATTTCGAGGGACTGTCCCTGATTTAGAACAAAGTCCCTCTTTCCTCCTCATTTGTCCCTCACTTTGGTCAGATTTTTACAGTTGTATATAAAATGCACTTTTCCCAGTGCTAAACCATTCATCCAGTTTCTAAATGGTTGAATTTACAGTATAACAATCAACAGCCAATATAAACGGATTGTAGTGGCAAAAAAAGCACTTGTGGGTTCCACTAATCTTTTTTTTGTAGATTTCTTCTTCAGGGGGGGTATCTTGTGCCTACATACATTTACTAATAGGTGTCCCTCAGTCCTATCTTAAAAATGTGGGAGGTATGCAAGGCCTGCAGGCTTAATCTGGCCCCCAGGCTATTTTATGTGGCCCTTCGCACCTCTCCTGCAGCTGCACCCCTCTCATCTCCGCCCCCATCTTCTCAGAGAGCAGAGAGGACAGAATTTCTCCTACAGATCCTGCACCTCTCTGTGCAGCCACAACATCCCCTCAACTCCACCTCCTCTGGTCTCAGCAGTCAGCAGACTGTGGCAGCTGACTCCAGTCCTCTCCTGGTCCTCCTCCAGACCCTGCACTTTCTGCTACTCAGGTCAAACCCCAGCTTCTTCCCAGCACAAGGTAAGGGGGGTGCACTGTGATGTAAGGGAGGGTGGAGGATTCTTGACTTCTGATGGTGGGGGGGAAGGGTCTTGACATCTGATGTAAGGGGGTGTTCTGGACATCTAGTTTTATAGATGCAACTGGCCCTCTGAGGGCAAACCAAATGTTGATGTGACCCACGATTAAATTGAGTTTGACAGCTCTAAGCCATTTCTAGCACCATTTCTGGCCATATATGTCTTCAATTGGAATGGTCCTCCCTGCTGAGCACCAAATAAATGACTTTCTCTGTTTTTATGTTTGAAAATGTTTTGAATGACGACAGAACACTGTTAATGGTGAATATTGTATCATTCACTGTACTCATTCACTATGTACTGACATCTCTCTAATGTACTGTCACTCAACCTTGAAAAATTCAATAAACACATTGAAACGAAAAGTGCATGCATGAATTTTTTATTTTGCACTCTCTAGTGGCCAAATGCAGTGTTTTCAGCTTTAAATCAATGAAAAACATTCGACCAGCACACCAATTTCTGCAGGATTATAACTGCTATATCATTTTTTTCTTGTAATTATAATTTTACTCAGATAACATGGTGAAAAACGACTTTTCCCTGGCTATATCTTCTGTGAATGTGCAAACGAAGATGTCTGTTTTTTTCTGAAATATACCAGTTTTTGATCAAGACTTTTAACCTTGCATCAGATTCTGCACTGTAATGGAAGGTTAATTCATGGTCATCGTTAAATTTTGACTGCCTGATTTCTAAAATGATAGAATTTTCGATATAGATCAGGTCCTCTTTTTCATCCATGGCGAAGTTGTTTATCATTTTTGTGCCGGTGGCATCTATGAGGTTATACACATCTTTTCCTTCTCCTCCGTGAAGAACGTCATATCCACCCATTGGCTGGATAAGGTCGCTGCCTCCTCCACCGTTGAGGTAGTTGTTGTCATCGTTTCCTATAAGAATGTCATCATAGCTGGTACCCAGTATATTTTCCATTCCAAAGTAGAGGTCTCCCTCAGCGTCCGCACCTGACCCGAATCCAAGATGCAAATTGACAAACACACCGGATGAACTGCTGATGTTCCCTAAATACAATAAGGTATCTGATCCCGTACCTCCATAAATTGTATCAGCTCCTGGACCCGGATAGATAAGGTCGTTCCCTGCTTCACCCAGGATGAGGTCATCTCCTTCACCTCCATAGATTTGGTCATCTCCAGGTCCACCTGAAAGGTAGTCTTTCCCATCCGACCCTTGGAGAACATCATTCCCATCTTCACCACAGAGTACATCTGTATTTTTACCCCCTATAATCGTGTTATTCAAAGCATTGCCATCAATGAAGTTTCTTTCCTGGAGAGATCCATACACGGTTGGCAAAGAATGTAGAATTCCTGCTGAGAGATCGAGATGAAACTCTTTATTGTGAAGCCTGTAGTCTGAAAATAAAGGCTGAATCTCTAAGGTCTCCTCTGAAAAGGTGAACCACACATCATTGCTCTGCACTATCAGATGTCTGTAATTTTCACTTGAGCCAAATTGAAGAAGGCGGCATTGCCATTTGGCAACTGATGGAGCAGTTAGCACCACGTGCTTAATGGCTGGAATAGTAGTTGTCTGTATCACATACTGAATATCTCTAAAGTTGACATCGAGAACAAGATAATCCACTTTGTGGTCAGTTGCGTAATTGTTGATGTTGTAATCGCCCTCATAGTTTTTTCTTAGTTGGTAGGTGTCTCTGCCATCTTCACCGATCAACGATGCTCCATTTGTCCCCGGGTCAATGTAGTTGTCTTTCGCATTCCCAAATATTTCAATGTTTCTAGGAGGCCCAATTATCTTGGTCGCCCCTTCATACATGCCAGACCTGGTGTTGAGAACGTTCATAGGTAATGTATCTCTGGAGTTATCTACGGCATATACAATGGGTTGCGTTCCATTGGGAATGCTAAAGATGACTCCATCCTCTGTCCGAATCTGTAAATGTCTGTAGAGTTCTGATGTGAACCAATCTTTTAATATAATTTTGCAATTTTCACTACTACTAATCTCAAGATCGGAAAATTCAGTTCTTCCTAAGGAAGACCGTTGTGCGCTATCTATTGCATTTTGGAATCTCAGTTTGCTGTATTCGCCCTTAATATAAAGGACATCCATCATGCCATCCTCTGCATAATTATTAATGTAGATGGTATCTGGACTGCAATCAATAATATATGTATCGCTGCCGTCTCCTCCCATTACTTTGCCTCCACCTCGTCCTTTTTGAATGAAGTTTGCTTTATTGTTTCCTTGAATTGAATCAAAGTATGAGGAGCCAATCACAGTCATTATATGTTCATTCCCTGGAATGGTATTTAAGTTAATATCTACTCCTTCTTTAGAGTCCCTATAGTCCAACACTAGGGAGCTGATTTCTGGTTCTGCCGTTGTATTGGAAACCTGAAACACCGCTAAATCTTTGGTTTTGAATATGATGTGCTGCCATTGCCATCCTTTCTTCCAGTCCTTGATGATGACACAGCTCTTCCCATTGGAGTCCCATATCTTTAGAGAATATGGGGGTGTTAATGTAACTTTTAGGCTTTGCAGCTCTACAGGCAACTCAACTAAATCTATTAAATCATCATTTGCAAAATTATCAATGGTGTCGCACCTCCTTTTTTCTTGTATAATATACATGTCTTTTCCCTCTCGACCAGCAATGGTATTTGCTCCGCCTCGTCCCTGAATCACATTATTCAGCTCGTTTCCATTTATAATGTCATCAAAGTCTGTCCCTATGACAGTAACTACTGTTTTCCAAGGTGAGTTTTGCAGGTCAATGTTTCCGGCAGAATCTTGATTTGAAAAATCCAGAGTGACGGGCCACAAATCAACTTTTCCACTCAACTTGACTTGTCCAACATCAAATAAAATTCCGTCTGAACTTTTAAAGCTCATATGCTGGTATTCTTCCCCAAGAAACCATTTTTTAATCCATATTTCATGAAGATTGTTGTAAAAAAACTTGATGTCTTTTCCTATCTTTCTAGCATTTATTTGTTGAAATGTAATGTTGAAAACTAAAAGGTCCATCAGTTTGTCGGCTGCATGATTACAAATCTCAGTTCTCCCTCCATCAAGGGGAATATAGTAAATGTCTCGGCCATTCCCTCCATGCACAAAGCTCATCTGTGGACCTAAAAAAAAGATATCATTGCCATCTCTCCCATAAAGCTCATAGTGATATTTATCAAGAGTGTAAGAAAGGCCTTTAATGATATTTTGTTGCACAGCAAAGAAGCGGTTGGTTTTGGCATTGCCTATGTAGGTGCCATATAATGATCTCTCATCTAGAGTCATAGAAGAAATGACCTCCCTTCTTGATAGCGGAATGAACCAAAAGACGGTTGCAGTTTGCTGTTGCATTGTAATATTTACAGCTTCTCCGATTCCCAAAACTAGATCCTCAGTTTCACAGTCCTTCTCAAACCAGATCTCTTTTTCAATTCTTTTTGATGAAACAGGATCAGTCAGGGTAATAATCATTGAACTGTGGTTTGTTAGCTCAACTCTTAGGTTTCCTCCATAGGCAGACTCTTCCCCTTGGGTAAAGTCTATCTTTTTGTGACATGCATCCCCATCTTTTTCATCTACGATCTGGAAGTAATTTTCAGCAGTTTGCAGCTTGTGCACAATGTCCATGCTCTTTCTATGCTCCTCTTCTAGGCTGTAAACATTATAGATCATTACTTGTACATTTATCTGTTTCAGTATGTCCAGAAAACCATTACCTACATCTCTTATGGCTAGACCAACCCCTCTAATAACAGCTACAAATTTGTCCCATTTACTGGCATCTGGAGGTAAAGCATCGAGCTCGTGCCTAATTTCATGGTAGAGCGGATCGAGAAGTAGACGTATTATCGTTAAAGCTGCAGTTATTGGAAGCGTTTCCGGACCAGCCAGGGATAAGACAAATATGGCTTCATCAAGTATTGCATTTACTATTCCTATTGGATCGTCTTGCGTGAGATCCTCATATATACTAAAGGCAGTAAAAGCAGCTGAGAGGACAGGAACTTCCCTAGCAACATTGCCAACTTTAGACATACTACTTGTGAACTCTGCAGCTGCTATTTCCTCTAGATGTGTAGAGATTTTGGCTATTGATTTTTGGGCAATGTTGCCAACAAAATCATTGACTGCTGCCTTAAAACCAGTCATTTTGGATACTCCATGCACACCCTGTGCTAACTTGATGCCTCTTTTCCATTTTTCTTCCGCAGCAAACATCTGGTTTGCAGCTTGAAAACCCATCAAAGTCCTATAGAGTCCCAAGCCATGGTTAATGTTGCTGGAAACGGAATGGTTTTGTCCAAAATATGAATTTATTACATCTTCTGATTTTAAAGCGTCCTTCATTCCGGGCATTAAAATCTCCTTTGTTTCTGAAGGGTTTTGCTTGTTCTGCAAAACTATCTTGATGCCTTCTTCATATCTCTCGATCAACTTCATTTTCTGGTATCTGGACAGATCCTCTGGTGTCTGTTCTCTAATTTTGTCGGTTATTTTCTCGATAAGTTGTTTCCTGTCCTCCATCATCTTTAAGAGTAACTCTGTCTCGAGAGAATTTTCTCTTCCCTGCTTTTCGATGGTTAGCAGATCATTTCTTATATCTTCAGATGAGGGCATTGGCCCTATTTGTCTCTCAAAGTTTATGTTGTCTAGAGGCCGAATCACAACCCCCATTTTTGTTTTTACATCGCCTAATGTCATTTCTATTGGTTGTACGTTATTGTTGCGATTTTCCCCAGAGTATTCACTTCCCTTTTTCATAATTATCCATTGCTTCATAACAGACAGAGTTTCCTCTTTAATTTTCTCCCTCCTGTCTTGGTCAGTTGTCTCGTAGTCTGGTCCTATAGCACCGTGGTCACCTGACCATGTCTGCCCTCTTAGCATTGGGTTGTGGTGACGAAACTGACCCCATTTTATGTGAAAATCCCACAGTTGTTGATTAGCGATAAACATATCTGGGTTTCTGACAGCCTCGGATATATGGGTGGCCAGAACAGCCATTCCATCGTAAGGATTAATATTCCCCATTTCATTCTGCCTGCCACTGATCCATAGTTTTGCCATGTCCACAAAATTGTTTTTGTTTTCCATATTTCTGCCGATTTCATCATAGGTAACATGACCTGTGATAAAATTTTCGACTTGTGAAATGTGATTTTGGTTTGTTGTCCCATGCAGGTTCACATAAAAGTCCTTCATATTTACAGCGTAGACGTAGTCTTTAAAGCGGAAATACTTTTTCTGCTTTGCCATTTTATTTTCTATTGTATTACAAATGTCCTGTATAAAGCGGTTAGTGTGTGCTGCTTCCTTTACTTCACGCCACGTGTCTTTGATACCAATATTCTGGTCTATGCTTATACCATTTCTCAGTAAGTGCCATCTATATTTTAGTAGCAGTTTCTTTCTTTCGGAATTTGAAGTGTCTATGATGTCCTTAATATTTTGTAACAATTCATCCAGGCTGCTTATGGTTGGGACCATAACAAATTCTTCATTCCCAGATGCCTTATGAACCTTTAGAAGTTCTGTATTCAGAGTTTGATCCTCATATGTTCTAAAACGTTCCGTTATGGTATTTCTTACAAACTGGGTAATGTAATCATCTGAAATATGATATATTTTATCTTCCTCTGTATAATACAGATCAAGGATTGGAATTTTATCTCGAGCAAGTGGGTCATACTCCACAGCAAGGTTCTGGAGCCTCTGCGACTCTGGGCTTCTTCCTCTTGTATCGCGCACTTCCTGGACTTCATTGTTTTTGTCCAGGTAGAATTTGCGCTTGTGTTCTGGGTTGTGTCTGCTCTCCCATTTTGGATCATCTGGGTCCCTTGTCATTTTTCTTCCTTCCCCCTCTACTATGACCTTAACTGTGCGAACTGAAACTGAACCAGCAGTGATTTGTTTGTTTTTCAACCCTATCAAGAATTTTCCTACAAAGCCTTTCCCTTCTTCTCCAGCTCCCACCTTGCAGAAAACCAGACTTATTTCCTTAACACCGTCTTGTTTCTCAGACCAGTGTAGAGGGGATGCATGTTCCCGAAGTTTAATAATGACTTCTGCCAGCTGATTGGCCGTTTTCCCACCCACAGACATCTCTCCTTCTCTATGTCCTCCATTTCCCACCACAGAAAGTTTGGTGTTTCCAGTTATCTCGATAGCATTGGTTCCTTCGGGTTTCAGTGCTTTGAACCCTCCAGACCGCTCATCCCATTCTAGCAGACTTTTTGGACGGCCCCCCGTCGTTTCCTTATTGTACAAGGATTCGGCAGCATTTCGGACGGTTTCATCTTGCTGAAGTTGGATAATAATTTCGTGGTCGAAAGCAACGAGTTGGGGTATTTCTGCAAAATAGATGCCGTCGTTTCTGTTCGCAGAGCTGGAAGCCACCTGTGAAGAACACACATGTGAATGAAATGAGATTGCAAAAAGACTGCAGAAGATAGCTGGGTTCTTCTTTTTTTTATATATTTTTTTTTATTATTGTAGATTTTTATGAAAGATTTGCATATTACAAGACATAAGCACGGCCAAAAATATACAACTGCGGGAGATAATTGGTGTAACCAAAGTATAGGTATAGCATATCATTACACATACAGTGGGGCAAAAAAGTATTTAGTCGCCACCAATGGTACAAGTTCTCCCACTTACAAAGATGAGAGAGGCCTGTAATTGGCATCATAGGGAGACCTCAACTATGAGAGACAAAATGAGAAAACAAATCCAGACAATCTCATTGGCTGATTTGGAAAGAATTTATTTGCAAATTATGGTGGAAAATAAGTATTTGGTCACCTACAAACAAGCAAGATTTCTGGCTCTCACAGACCTGGACCTTCTTCTTTAAGAGGCTCCTCTGTCCTGCACTCATTACCTGTATCAATGGCACCTGTTTGAACTTGTTATCAGTATAAAAGACACCTGTCCACAACCTCAAACAGTCACACTCCAAACTCCACTATGGTGAAGACCAAAGAGCTGTCGAAGGACACCAGAAACAAAATTGTAGACCTGCACCAGGCTGGGAAGACTGAATCTGCAATAGGCAAGCAGCTTGGTGTGAACAAATCAACTGTGGGAGCAATAATTAGAAAATGGAAGACATACAAGACCACTGATAATCTCCCTCGATCTGGGGCTCCACGCAAGATCTCACCCCGTAGGGTCAAAATGATCACAAGAACAGTGAGCAAAAATCCCAGGACCACACGGGGGGACCTAGTGAATGACCTGCAGAGAGCTGGGACCAACGTAACAAAGGCTACCATCAGTAACACACTACGCCGCCAGGGACTCAGATCCTGCAGTGCCAGACGTGTCCCCCTGCTTAAGCCAGTACATGTCCAGGCCCATCTGAAGTTTGCTAGAGAGCATTTGGATGATCCAGAAGAGGATTGGGAGAATGTCATATGGTCAGATGAAACCAAAATAGAACGGTTTGGCAGAAACACAACTCATCGTGTTTGGAGGAGAGAGAATGCTGAGTTGCATCCAAAGAACACCATACCTACTGTGAAGCATGGGGGTGGCAACATCATGCTTTGGGGCTGTTTCTCTGTAAAGGGACCAGGACGACTGATCCATGTACAGGACAGAATGAATGGGGCCATGTATCGTGAGATTTTGAGTGCAAACCTCCTTCCATCAGCGAGGGCATTGAAGATGAAACATGGCTGGGTCTTCCAACATGACAATGATCCCAAACATACCGCCCAGGCAACGAAGGAGTGGCTTCGTAAGAAGCATTTCAAGGTCCTGGAGTGGCCTAACCAGCCTCCAGATCTCAACCTCATAGAAAACCTTTGGAGGGAGTTGAAAGTCCGTGTTGCCCAGCGACAGCCCCAAAACATCACTGCTCTAGAGGAGATCTGCATGGAGGATGGGCCAACATACCAGCAACAGTGTGTGCCAACCTTGTGAAGACTTCCAGGAAACGTCTGACCTCTGTCATTGCCAACAAAGGATATATAACAAAGTATTGACATGAACGTTTCATATTCACCAAATACTTATTTTCCACCATAATTTGCAAATAAATTCTTTCCAGATCAGCCAATGAGATTGTCTGGATTTGTTTTCTCATTTTGTCTCTCATAGTTGAGGTCTACCTATGATGCCAATTACAGGCCTCTCTCATCTTTGTAAGTGGGAGAACTTGCACAATTGGTGGCTGACTAAATACTTTTTTGCCCCACTGTACCTGAGGAAATTATATATGTAAATTATTTCAATGTGTCAACAAAACATTAATATACAACATATTAGTGAAAGTGAAACCTGTCGGAGGCAATGAAGGGGGATCCCCAATTAAGTCTTGGTGAGCACACTTGATCGCCACCAATTACATAAGCAAGGCTGATAAAGAAGGATACCTGCATCAAAAAGGCTAGAGAATATTAGCAGTGTGTGAGTGTTAGGAATCCATAGTAAAAGATTTAGTAGTCACTTCCAGTGGTAACATAAAAAAAAATAAAAATACATCATATGAAAACCTCTAAAGAAAAGAGAAATGTACCTACAAAAGGTGGGCTAATTGCCCTTTAGCATGGATATAAAATAACTACACACTCACCGGCCACTTTATTAGGTCCACCTGTTTAATTGCTTGGTAACACAAATGGCTAATCAGCCAATCACATGGCAGCAACTCAATGCATTTAGGCATCTAGACGTGTTGCAGGCGACTTTACGAATTTCAAACCGAGCATCAGAATGGGGAAGAAAGTGGATTTAAATGACTTTGAACGTGGCATGGTTGTTGGTGCCAGACGAGCTGGTCTGAGTATTTAAAAAACTGCTGATCTACTGGGATTCACACACAACCATCTCTAGGGTTTAAAGAGAATGGTCCGAAAAAGTGAAAATATCCAGTGGGAGGCAGTTGTGTGGAGGAAAATGTATTGTTGGTGTCAGAGGAGAATGGGCAGACTGGTTGGAGATGATAGAAAGGCAAACGTAACTCAAATAACCACTCATTACAACCAAGGTATGCAGAATACCGTCTCTGAATGCTCAACATGTCCAACCTTGAAGCAGATGGGCTACAGCAGCAGAAGACCACACCGGGTGCCACTCCTGTCAGCTAAAAACAGAAAACGGAGGCTAGCTACAATTTGTACAGGCTCACCAAAATTGGACAATAGAAGAATAGAAAAAATTTCTGCCTGGTGTGAGTCTGGATTTTAGCTGCGACATTCAGATGGTAGGGTCAGCATTTGGCGCAAACAATATGAAAGCATGGACCAATCCTGCCTTGCATCAATGGTTAAGGCTGGTGGTGATGGTGTCATGGTGTGGTGGATCCATTCTGCCTTGTATCAATGGTTCAGGCTGGTGGTGGTGGTGTCATGGTGTGGTGGATCCATCCTTCCTTGTATCAATGGTTCAGGCTGGTGGTGGTGGTGGTGGTGTCATGGTGTGGTGGATCCATCCTTCCTTGTATCAATGGTTCAGGCTGGTGGTGGTGGTGTCATGGTGTGGTGGATCCATCCTGCCTTGTATCAATGGTTCAGGCTGGTGGTGTCATGGTGTGGAGGATCCATCCTGCCTTGAATCAATGGTTCAGGCTGGTGGTGGTGGTGTCATGGTGTGGGGGATCCATCCTGCCTTGTATCAACGGTTCAGGCTGGAGGTGGTGGTGTCATGGTGTGGTGGATCCATCCTGCCTTGTATCAATGGTTCAGGCTGATGGTGATGGTGTCATGGTGTGGGGGAGATTTTCTTTGCCCACTTTGGGCCTCTTAGTGCTAATTGAGAATCATTTAAATGCCACGGCCTACCCGAGTATTGTTGCTGACCATGTCCATCCCTTCATGACTCCAGTGTCCCCATCTTCTGATGGCTCCTTCCAGCAGGATGATGCACCATGTCATAAAGCTCCAATCACCTCACACTGGTTCCTGGAACATGACAATGAGGTCACTGGACTCCAATGGCCTCCACAGTTGCCAGATCTCCATCCAGTAGAGCACCTTTGGGATGTGGTGGAATGGGAAATTCACATCATGGATGTGCAGCCGACAAATCTGCAGCAACTGCGTGATGCCATCATGTCAATATGGACCCAAATCTCTGAGAAATGTTTCCAACACCTTGTTGACTCTGCGCCATGAAGAATAAAGGCAGTTCTAAAGGCAAAAGGGTGGCCAAACAGGTACTAAGAAGGTGGACCTAATAAAGAGTCCGGTGAGTGTACATAAAAGTAAAAAAACAGATTATACAGTAATCTGAAATGTGGGGAGAAAAAAAGGAAAAACAATGTAACAGATTGTAAGAGGTTAAATAACCTACTTTGCAATGCTCACTATGGGAGAAGTCTAAATCTGTGAAGATTTGATGGCAGAGGGAGAGTATAATATGTATGGGGAGGTGTCCAGGGGCGGACTGACAACTCATGGGGCCCCCGGGCAATAGGGGATCATGGGGCACCTGTGTCCTTGGCCAAACTCAAAAAAGCCTATGAAAAAGGTATCAGGGGCATCTCATGGGGCCCCCTACTGACCCCGGGCCCTCGGGCAGTGCCCGAGTTTCCATATGGTCAGTCCACCCCTGGAGGTGTCCCAAAGCGTCCAAGTCTCATTAAAGAAATCTAAGAAATGTCCAGAGATAGCAGTTAAATGTTCCAACACTATGACCTTGGCTATAACAGAAAGGAGCGTGAAAATTTCCGTGGAACTCCAGAAACAATGGATCAATCTCCTGGCCACAGTTAGTAGCTTTTCAGAAGTTTTAGGTATACCTTTCAAAAGTAAACCCGGTGTAACGGGTCTAATGGTAAAGAGACATCAAGAACCTTTTCCAAGATACAGTGTGCCAAGACCCAAAATAATCTGTATTCTACGATAAAACCGGAATATATGGGGCAGTGTGCCTCTGTCAGTATCACATCTCCAGCATCTATCTGAAAGAGCTGGAAGGAAAGTGTGCAGGACATCTGGAGATCAGAACATCTGGAGATCTGTAGCAGAACATTAAAACCTTATACAGTATATGTTTCCTTTGTGGCTTCCACAACGGGACGTTCCTGCTGCCATATCCCAAATCTTTTTCAGCTATCTAAAGGTATGGGGCAGTTAAGGGCCCTAGTCCATTTCTGCATATAGGAGTGTGAGTCCTCCATTATAGGGGGTGTGTCCGCAAGTACTTTATAAATGGTGGATATTAAATGTGTCTGAGCCGGGACTTGGACACAGATTCAAAACACGTAGGACGATCAAGAGTTAGGGAAGGCGGGCTCTTTTTATACTAGAAAGCCGTAACGACCTTTGTCCATGAGCCTTTAACCCCGTCATGCCTAAGAGTAAAACAAATCTTAATGCCTAAGCACAATTTTCCAACTGACACGTGTTAGCAACACCGTCCATATCATCACTTTGTGCATCTAGGTGGATTATACCGCATTATTTCAGGAAAAAGTGAGCTTTCATTTGGTGGTAAATGAAATTTACAATGTATCTATCAGGGAACGAGAAGATCGCCGCAGGGCATGAATCTGTGCATGCGCAGGATTCCGACAAGGCATACAGGCAGGCGGGCACTAGGACCCAGGCGCACCTGTCACCGATGACTGCGCCGGGCAGGCATTATGACCCACGCACCCCTGTCGGCACTGGGGGGGGCTATTTAAAGAGCACCTCGGTGCTGACTGGTCTTTCAGCTCTCCCCGTGTCCTGCTAGTTCCTGACATTCCCTTTGTTCCTGACCCGACTCCGATTGCTCTCCTGTTCCTGGTTCCTGACTTTGGCTCTGCTCCTGACCTTGGCTTTCTCTTCTGATTCGGTACTGCGCTGCCCGACTGTTTATGACCCTGGCTTGTCTGACCCTGCTCCAGTCCTGTTCCTGGCTACCTACCCTGCTCTGCTGCACATCCGGCAATCCACAGAACCTGCCTGCTCTATTGCTACTGTGCCCTAAATCAGTGGATACTCATATCTACCAAGGCCATCATCTGCAAGAGCCACAAGCAACAACTCCTGGCGCTCTTGTCCCCCTGGTCCCTAAACTCCCCCTGTTCCAACCTCAGTGGGGTCAGGGCTAGGGACACAAGTGAGGCCGACCTCGTCAACTCAGTCTCCCATCAGGTACGTGACAGTATCTCTCTCCTTTATTTAGAGAGAGAAGACACGGGGGGTGGGCTTCACGGTGACTGAACACTGTGATAGCCAATCAGAGGCTATCACAGGGATCAGATGACCCGGAATCAGGAGTTCCCAGTCCCGATAGTTAGAACAGGACCCAGGGATCTCAGTGAGACTCGGTCTCTGTGCTGGGAGTGTGCCATGCGGCACGCTCTCAGTACAAAGACAGATACACAAATGAGTGACCCCAATGCATAAAGCCCGGTGCATTGTGGCCGCTAATTTGCCTACCATCAGCGTGAATGGGTTGAGGCAAGAGACTCGCTCCTGTAGAGTTCGTTCACATCAACACATGTTAAAATGCTTAATTTTAGAATGCGGGCTGCTGTCATTTCAGGGGCAAAGAGGCTGCAGAGTGATGCATGTTTCAGTGCACTTCACAGTTCACTTCCTGCCCCAACAGCGGCTCCTTCATCAGCTACTGGAAAAACGCCTGCTGGTATTTGCAACTGGACCCAAGGATTACGGCTGCAGTGAGGCAATAGACCACCCTTTTTCAGAGGTCAACCCTTTTTCTAGAGGTCAAGGACCTGATCATGCTCCAGAGTGGGGTCGTCCTAGAAAGCCTTAGCCTGTGGGCTGCCCTGGTTGTCCTGTGCATAAAAATGATGGGATCCTGCAGTTCTGTGTGGACTATTGCAAGTTAAATGCCTGCACCCACCAGGATGCCTACCCACTACCCAGGGGGGAGGAATCTCTCATGGCACTGGGCCAAGCAAAGTTCTTCTTGATACTCGACCTGGCGAGCAGCTACTGGCAAGTACTGGTAAGAGAACAAGACCATGTAAAGACTGCCTTTACCAAACCCTTGGGCTTATTTGAATTCAACTGTATGTCCTTCGGACTGAGTAACACTTCTAGTACATTCCAGCAGCTGATGCAAATGGTATTTTGGAGATTTCAGTTTTGAGACTGTGGTAGTCTATCAAGGTGACATCATAATCTTTTCCAAGTTGTTCAAGGATCATGTCCAACATCTACATTGGGTGTTTGTGAGGAACTCAAAATATGAAAGAGGCAGCAAGCTGGAGCCCAAGTGGGAGCACAACCCTTACAGGGTGGAGAAGCAGCCTTTACCCCCAACCTCAGTCTATGATGTGATCGCAGAGGGCCTTGAACCTGTCAAAAAGCTGCTCCACTGCAACTTGTTGCAGCCATGCGTGCTAAGTGGAGATTGCTCCACCAAGCCTGCCGGAGGCAGGAAGGACCAAAACTCCGTGGATATCCCACCAGTGCAAGATGTCCACTTTTAATGGTACCTGCCTCTCCTTGAACTGGAGCTTCCATCCTCCGTGAGTTATAAAAATGCTAGGCCAAGTCCTATACCTGTGGACAGTCCAGAGGCATCTCCTTAACAGGCCGCCAGCCCCGCCATTTCTATGGACTCTTGCGAGGACTCAGCCCCCAGCCCAGATGAAGAAGATGCTGCTGACACCGTTAACCCCCAGCTGACTGAGGCTTTGGAATCCCCAGTAGAGATGGACAGTGGAGTCCACTGCTCACTTTCGGTTTAACCGTGGACAACTTCCTGCAAAGTATTCTGTTTATGTTGTTTGAAGTTTTTCTTGCATAACTGTGTTGTTGCTGTTTTTGTAATGTTTTTTATTGTTCGATGCCGGATACAACATCTGTCAAAGAGAGGGAAAGTGTAGGCAGCTGCAGACTACTTTCTCCTCTGCAAGTGGCGCTCAACTGGAGCAGCAATGCAGCTGGGGAAGGAAGTCGGGAGAAACTGGGATTCTCTATGGTTCCCTCGGTCACCTGGGGCAGTGATCTGGTTGGATGTGCTGGAGCCAGGTGACCCTTGGGTCACTCAAAGTCTTTTTAAATTGCTGCCCCCAGGTTTTGATGTACTTTATGTGAGTGGTTAGTGTAGGGACCGGTCACTTGCGTGTCAGGGACAGGGCTAGCAGTAGGGAGAGGTTCCAGAGGAGAAGAGAAAAAGTGGATTCTATGTCTACCTCTTCAGGAAGCTCCCCTTTGGCTTGGACTGTCCAGGCCGTTGTCTACAGCTAGGATCCATGTACCGCTGACTCTGCACTAACTGTTGTAAGTGTGCCCGTTGGGTGATCTTCCCCGTCCCATCTGTTGTACCGTTTGACAAGTTCTGGGATACATTGTCTTTGGCAAACCGGACTCTGTGTGTTTTCTGCCGCCGCACCATGCTGTACCTTCCCATCAGGCCTATGATGGCAATTCCCCTGTGTTTGTAGAAGTTTCCACTCAGGTCCTGTTGCACCTCAGAGACAAGAAGTAAAGTGAACTCTTCCTGACAGAACCCAGAATAAATAATGTTATAGGGATGTAACCCTTCCCTACTCTGTACCTACCCTCTACGGTGAAGTGAAACAACAAGAAGCGCACCAACCTTGTGCATTACCTTAGTAACCAAACTTTATTAAATGAAGGAATGGTACTCACAAACAGCGGATAAAAACAGGCATGTAAGTCCACCAAGGGACTTCAAACGCAAGAGACCAGCGCAAATCCCATCATGGGTGTAGGTACTCAGTCCAGCTGACGCGTTTTGAAGGTCAAGCCTTCTTCCTCAGAGCTCTGAGGAAGGCTTGACCTTCGAAACGCATCAGATGGACTGAGTACCTACACCCATGACTGAGTACCTACACCCATGATGGGATTTGCGCTGGTCTCTTGCGTTTGAAGTCCCTTGGTGGACTTACATGCCTGTTTTTATCCGCTGTTTGTGAGTACCTTTCCTTCATTTATTAAAGTTTGGTTACGGAGGTAATGCACAAGGTTGGTGCGCTTCTTGTTGTTTCACTTCACAGTTTGTTCGGGCTTCCCCAGCCTTGGTTTGGAGCTGCACGACTTTGGATACTCCGGTGGTTGCCTCTCTGGAGTGTTTTTCCCATCTACTCACCACCGGCCTGGGTCCCGGAGCGCAGGAGAAATCGTTTCTGGTTCCTACCCTCTATGGGGGTTCAGCAACTGCTACGTACCAGACGACCTATAACCTCTTAGACAGGAAGGCTGAAACAAAATAAGTCATGTTGTTGACCAACCTGATCGATTGTGTTCTGATCTCCGCGATTTGCTGCCCCCCTCCACTGCTGTAAATTCTGACTTCCAAATCTGTAAAGAAGGATCAACAAATAATAATGTGCTTAATTGTTATCCTAATGTCACCTGTGTCTTTGTTCAGCTAAAGCGGTATTGTACCCAAACCAAAAATGTCATACATTGCAGCTTACCAATCATTAGATGTGGTGTCTGCATTAGTTTTCATATTTTTAGTCATTCTTCTATGTCTTCACCTGGTGACACAGTAACACACCTCCTGTATTAGAGCGCCCCCACTCTGGAGAAAGGAGCACGGGGGGCACACCCAAATGTCAGGACAGTAGAAATCCCCCCAAATGTCAGGACGGTACAAATCCCCCCAAATGTCAGGACAGTAGAAATCCCCCCAAATGTCAGGACGGTACAAATCCCCCCCAAATGTCAGGACGGTACAAATCCCCCCAAATGTCAGGATGGTACAAATCCCCCCCAAATGTCAGGACGGTACAAATCCCCCCAAATGTCAGGACGGTACAAATCCCCCCAAATGTCAGGACAGTAGAAATTCCCCCAAATGTCAGGACGGTACAAATCCCCCCCAAATGTCAGGACGGTACAAATCCCCCCAAATGTCAGGACGGTACAAATCCCCCCCAAATGTCAGGACGGTACAAATCCCCCCAAATGTCAGGACGGTACAAATCCCCCCAAATGTCAGGACGGTACAAATCCCCCCCAAATGTCAGGACGGTACAAATCCCCCCAAATGTCAGGACGGTAGAAATCCCCCCAAATGTCAGGACGGTACAAATCCCCCCCAAATGTCAGGACGGTACAAATCCCCCCAAATGTCAGGACGGTACAAATCCCCCCCAAATGTCAGGACGGTACAAATCCCCCCAAATGTCAGGACGGTACAAATCATCCCAAATGTCAGGACAGTAGAAATTCCCCCAAATGTCAGGACGGTACAAATCCCCCCCAAATGTCAGGACGGTACAAATCCCCCCAAATGTCAGGACGGTACAAATCCCCCCCAAATGTCAGGACGGTACAAATCCCGCCAAATGTCAGGACGGTACAGATATCCCCCAAATGTCAGGACGGTACAAATCCCCCCCAAATGTCAGGACGGTACAAATCCCCCCAAATGTCAGGATGGTACAAATCCCCCCCAAATGTCAGGACGGTACAAATCCCCCCAAATGTCAGGATGGTACAAATCCCCCCAAATGTCAGGACGGTACAAATCCCCCCCAAATGTCAGGACGGTACAAATCCCCCCAAATGTCAGGACGGTACAGATATCCCCCAAATGTCAGGACGGTACAAATCCCCCCCAAATGTCAGGACGGTACAAATCCCCCCAAATGTCAGGACGGTACAAATCCCCCCAAATGTCAGGACGGTACATTCCCTCATAAATCTGATAGTGGTTAGGCCCCTCCCACCATAAATCTGACAGCTGTGAGGCCCCTCCCACCAGAAATCTGACAGCGGTAAGGCCTCTCCCACCTGAAATATGACAGTGGTGAGGCCCCTCCCACCATAAATCTGACAGTAGTGAGGCCCTTCCCACCAAAAATATGCCAGTGGTTAGACCCCTCCCACCAGAAATCTGCCAGTGGTGAGGCCCCCTCCCATCAGAAATATGACAGTGGTGAGGCCCCTACCCCCAGAAATCTGCCAGTGGTGAGAACCCTCCCCCCTGAAATCTGCCAGTGGTGAGAACCCTCCCCCCTGAAATCTGACAGTGGTGAGGCCCCTCCCATCAGTCATAGTGGCAAGGCCCCTACCCCCAGAAATCTGCCAGTGGTGAGAACCCTCCCCCCTGAAATCTGACAGTGGTGAGGCCCCTCCCATCAGTCATAGTGGCAAGGCCCTACCCCCAGAAATCTGCCAGTGGTGAGAACCCTCCCCCCTGAAATCTGACAGTGGTGAGGCCCCTCTCCCAGAAATCTGCAACCCCCATACTGCACATGTAGATGGAGAGATGGACAGGACAAGCACATGACTCCACACATCGCCGTTACACCTACCGGAGCTCCTCCTGTCTCTTGTCATGCCTGCAAATAACGGATCTAAGGTATTCCAAGTTCTGAAATTTTTGGGGTGCTGCAAACAAAATGAATAATAATAAAAAAAGTGAAGATTAATTCAGGCAGGTAATAATTAAAAGATGAATGTCCGTGTGGATCAGAGTACAAATATGGACAGCATAAAACAACGATGTATCAGATGCAACCTGTCACCGGCATGAAAGATCGCTTCCAGGTCTGGCCATCCTTATATTGACCCAGTTTGGACCAATGGAAATATGTATGTATGGGCCGTACCTGTGGGATCCCTATGAAAGCGGGAAATGATCATAGTAGGCAACATTACTACACTGCTACTACACCGCTACTACTGGCAGGACCACCGGGAGGAATGGAAAGGAAAAAGCCAGAAGGCACATTTAAGGACATTTAGAGTGGCTGGAGAGGCTGAAGGTTTTTTGACCTTAGTGCATTCTACATATGAAGATAAAAAAAACTTCTGGGTGCAGCAACACCCCCTCCCTCCTCATTGCCTGAGACAGCAGCGGTAACCATTGGCTCTCACTACTGTCAATCACAGCCAGAGGTGGGGCCACGCTCCATGGGTGAATGGAGGCATGGAGCAGTAGCTCAGGAGTGAGCCTACTTAGGTGCCCCCTATAGCATGCTGCTTGTTGTGGGAGCACTTGGCAGGAGGGAGGGGCCTGGAGTGCCGGCAGGGGACCCGAGAAGAGGGAGGATCGGGCTGCCCTGTGCCTTAGATACCTTAGATCCGTTATTTCCAGGCATTCTACATATGAAGATAAAAAAAAACTTCTGGGTGCAGCAACACCCCCTCCCTCCTCTTCGCCTGAGCCCAGCAGCGGTAGCCATTGGCTCTCACTACTGTCAATCACAGTCAGGGGTGGGGCCACGCTCCATGGGTGAATGGAGACATGGAGCAGTAGCTCAGGAGTGAGCCTGCTTAGGTGCCCCCTATAGCATGCTGCTTGTTGTGGGAGCACTTGGCAGGAGGGAGGGGCCTGGAGTGCCGGCAGGGGACCCGAGAAGAGGGAGGATCGGGCTGCCCTGTGCCTTAGATACCTTAGATCCGTTATTTCCAGGCATTCTACATATGAAGATAAAAAAAAACTTCTGGGTGCAGCAACACCCCCTCCCTCCTCTTCGCCTGAGACAGCAGCGGTAGCCATTGGCTCTCACTACTGTCAATCACAGCCAGGGGTGGGGCCACGCTCCATGGGTGAATGGAGACATGGAGCAGTAGCTCAGGAGTGGGCCTGCTCAGGTGCCCCCTATAGCATGCTGCTTGTTGTGGGAGCACTTGGCAGGAGGGAGGGGCCTGGAGTGCCAGTGGGGGACCCGAGAAGAGGGAGGATTGGGCTGCCCTGTGCAAAACCATTACAGGTCAGGTAAGTGTAAAATGTTGGTTATTAAAAAATATAAGGTTCGATTCCTTGATTATTGTAGACTAAAACCCCTCAGAGCCCCGATATTGTCTTCGGTTCAAAAGTCTATTGAACGTTTATAGTGAAAATGATGCCTTATGGAGCAGCTCCAAGCTATGGATGGAAGGAAAAAAGTCATCCCACCGGCAAGAGAGTAGACGGGAGCATGAGTCCAGGCAATTTCAGTGTCAGCCAATACAAATGCAGAGATGGACGCTGCTCAACCAGCCCCAGGAGTCCAGTATTGAGGAATGGCCTCAGCCTGGCCACGCCCTCTAATGCGTTTCATCCCGCCCACTGTATCTTGGTCACAGAAGTAGCTCCCAATACTGGACTCCTGGGGCCGGTTGAGCAGCGGCCATCCCTCCATTTAATGTTTGTTCTTGACCGTAGCACCACAAATGGCAGAAAAAAAAATAAAAACCAACACGTTTCGGATGTCAGAAAATCTCCTTCATCAGGGCTGAGTTTTGATGTTTCTGTTAATCCAGATTCTCTAAAGAATGTCCTTTATTTATATTCCAATAGAATATAAATTATTAAAAGAGAATATAATAGAATTGAATAAAAAAACAATAGAATAGAAAATATAGGAACAGAATAGGATAGAAAACAATAAAACAGAATATAATAAAATAGAATAGAAAATAAAGGAATAGAATAGAATAAAACAGTGGCTGTGTGGGGGCAACGCCACTGAGCATTCTATTCTTCCAGGTTAAGATATTATTTTCAGCCCTGATGAAGGTTAATTTTTGACTCCTGAAATGTTTTTATTCTATTGGTTGTGATCCTATGGTCAAGAATAAAGCTTACATGGACTTTTGAAGTTATGATTCAGTGCTATGCTTCTTCTGTTTGTGTAAATTCCTCAAGTTGGGTGCGTCCCACCTCTGTGAGACAACCCCCCCCCTCCCCCTTTGTGTTTTATGAGCGGCCTAGATCCGTCTGATAAGAACCACTATCAACCTGCATCTGAAGAATGATGAGCATCCAATCCAGTGCCTCCATCTTTTTTGATTTACATCTGGATGGTAGAGCCTGTGATGGTTCCAAGGCTGCTGATAACAATGCAGATTGGTGTGCAGTCCATGAAGGATTACAGTGAGGAGGTTCTGGTGAGGACTGAAATCAGGAAATGACCCTCAGACATATCCAATCGGAATCCTACCTTCATTAATATCATCCATGCCATCCGCTCCAGGGAACGTCAGCAGCAGAAGGAGCAGCCACATCCCAGCCTGAGCACGGGAAATCTTCATGTCTGGATCACCAGAAATCTGGAAGGAACCCAGCAGTCCTCAGTGAAGGCTCTGCCAATCAGTGATATCGGCTCTGGATTCTGGGCAATGTAGATTGAGGGGGACTAGACCAGACATGTGCGGCACGTTTCATTACGAATCAAAATTCGGATGACTTTTTCATTATTTAGAGATTCAGATGTATCCAGATTTCCCACAATAGTAACAAATTTAAGCGGATCCCAAATACATTTTATTAAAATTATTTATCCCAATTTGACAATTAATTTGAAATAAAAAATTAAACATTTTGCAATTAATACAGTAAGGTATTAAAACGAAATAAGATGACAATTCTTTATAGAACAGAAGCTAATAAAATAAAATGGTATATTAATGAATAGAAGAGAATCAAATAAAACAGATTAGAATACAAAATAATGGTATAGAATAGAATATAAACAAACAAAAGAGAATAGAGTAAAACAGAATAAAATGGAAAATAAAAGATTAGAGTACAAAAAAAAAGAACAGAATTAAAATAAATATAAAAAGATATAATAGAATAAAATAGAATACAATAAAGCAGAATACAATAGAGTATAAATGAATAAGAGAATATAATAGAATCAAATAAAAGACAATAGAATAGAAAATATAGGAACAGAATAGGGTAGACAATAATAAAATAGAATATAATAAAATAGAATAGAAAATAAAAGAATGGAATAGAATTGAATAAAAAAGAATAGAATATAAAAGGATAGAATAAAACAGAATAGAATAAACATAAAGGAAAACAATTGAAAAGAATATAATAAAACATAAAGGCGTATAATAAATTATAAACAAATAAACTAGAATAGAATAATTAGAATGGAAAATAAAGGAATGGAATAGAATTGAATAAAAAAGAATAGAATATAAAAGGATAGAATAAAACAGAATAGAATAGAATAAAACAGAATAGAATAAACATAAAGGAAAAAAAATGAAAAGAATATAATAAAACATGAAGGCGTATAATAGAATATAAACAAATAAACTAGAATAGAATAATTAGAATAGAAAATAAAGGAATGGAATAGAATTGAATAAAACAGAACAGAAGAGAATATAAAATGATAGAATAGAATAAAAACAGAACAGAATAGAATAAACATAAAGGAAAAGAATAGAAAAGAATATAAAAAATATAAAAGGAGTACAATAGAATATAAACAAATAAACTAGAATAGAATAATTATAATAGAAAATAAAAGGAATAGACTAGAATAGAACAAAATAAAAGGAACCGCCTGACACAGGAAACTTGGGGCAGCCATCTTGGAACCAGCAAAAGCTGCAACATGGGCCAGAATTAAAGCAGCATTGAACCCAAAAGCAAACATTTATTGTATTGTCACTTACCAATTCTTCGATGTGATGGCTGCATTCGTTTTCTTTTGTAGGCTTTCTTTCCTTTATTTTCTCCTGATCCAGTCGGTATGTCTGTTTTTTGTTGTCCTACAGATGTATCAGTCAGAAAGTTGAGACAAACCATTGACCACTGACAGGGGTGCTTACAATGATCAGCTTTAATTGATTCATGTAAAACCTTTACCCCAACAAACTGCTAGCTGGCCTGGAACTGATTATAAAGTGTGAGCTGGAGTTTGGGTTCAGCTTGTTAGTGTATCTAAACCTGCCAGTCCATCTAACACTCCCCTCCCCCCAGACTGACAATGCTGCTGCCCCAAGGTGCCCCCTGTGCTCCTTCCTCCAGAGTGGGGGCACTCTAATACAGGAGGTGTGTGAAGCTTCACCTCATTTACTAAGCTCTGGAGCAACTGCACTTTGCAAAGTGCGCAGTCTATTTAGGTCTAAAAAAAAGTCTAAAATTCTACTGACATTTGGGGGGATTTGTACCGTCCTGACATTTGGGGGGATTTGTACCGTCCTGACATTTGGGGGGATTTGTACCGTCCTGACATTTGGGGGGGATTTGTACCGTCCTGACATTTGGGGGGATTTGTACCGTCCTGACATTTGGGGGGATTTGTACTCTCCTGACATTTGGGGGGATTTGTACCGTCCTGACATTTGGGGGGATTTGTACCGTCCTGACATTTGGGGGGATTTGTACCGTCCTGACATTTGGGGGGATTTGTACCGTCCTGACATTTGGAGGGGATTTGTACCGTCCTGACATTTGGGGGGATTTGTACCGTCCTGACATTTGGGGGGATTTGTACCGTCCTGACATTTGGGGGGGATTTGTACCTTCCTGACATTTGGGGGGGATTTGTACCGTCCTGACATTTGGGGGGGATTTGTACCTTCCTGACATTTGGGGGGATTTGTACCTTCCTGACATTTGGGGGGGATTTGTACCGTCCTGACATTTGGGGGGATTTGTACCGTCCTGACATTTGGGGGGGATTTGTACCGTCCTGACATTTGGGGGGATTTGTACCGTCCTGACATTTGGGGGGATTTGTACCGTCCTGACATTTGGGGGGATTTGTACCTTCCTGACATTTGGAGGGATTTGTACCTTCCTGACATTTGGGGGGATTTGTACCGTCCTGACATTTGGGGGGATTTGTACCGTCCTGACATTTGGGGGGATTTGTACCGTCCTGACATTTGGGGGGATTTGTACCTTCCTGACATTTGGAGGGATTTGTACCTTCCTGACATTTGGGGGGATTTGTACCGTCCTGACATTTGGGGGGATTTGTACCTTCCTGACATTTGGAGGGATTTGTACCTTCCTGACATTTGGGGAGATTTGTGCTGAATGGATTAATTGATTTTCAATGAATTTACAAATTGTATTTTAATCACGTCCCTGTACAGTATTTATGCCTTTAATGTTCATTTTATAAAGAGTTTTGAACAGATAAGACTTTTTAAAAAATGTTTTCTGACCTCCGGAACGGATTAAATGGTTTTCAGTGCATTCCTATGGGAAACCGCGTTTCTGTTTACAAATTTTTCACAATACGAAAAGTCCCGCAGAATGAATTACATTTGTAAACCGAGGTACGCCTGCTTATCCCACAGTCTGGAGACTCTATAACACACGGACTAAATACACACTGATTTGGGTTAATTTTTTTTTTAGAAAAACAAATGGAGCAGAATACATTTTGAGCTAAATTCATGAAGAAAGATTTTTTGTTTCCAAAATCTTATAACAAAAACAAAGAAAAAACTAAATTTTATGGTCATTTTTCCCATTTTATAGCAAAAAATAAAACCTCCCGTGTTGCTCAATAAGCCACCAAATGAAATCTATATTTGTGTGAAAACAATTATATAAATGTCATTTAGAGACAGTGTTGCATGACGGCGCAATTGCCAGTTAACCTCCCTAGCGGTCTGATTATGTCATTATTTCTGTGCTCAAAGTGTTACATTGTTTTGCATGGAAATATGTTGTTTTTTATTGTAGGCTGTAATTTTTAGGAATAACTCTCTGAAATCTGTCCGGACAAGAGCCTAGTAAACATCCCGGGGAGGATAAAACTTGAAACACAAAATCATAAATTATAATTTAATAAATAATCATAAAAAATAATAATATAATAATAATAAATGTAATTAAATAATATAATCAAACCCAAAACACTGAAATGTGAAATAGAGCGCCAAGTTCTCACATCGCTGAGCAAAGTCGCAGAATCGTTTTCAGTGTCTGATGAGGAATTTCCCCCACCAATCATTATCACTCAATTCTGCAAGTGGTTCTGATTTACTATCGCTGTTCTCTAGCCGCTCTAAAACCGCGTCTGACCTAAAGGGGCGCTTTTTGGACGCCATGGACGTTTCTCAGTTTCCAGGCAGAAAGGGCGGTAAAAATGCAGGCAGGGCGCCGGACAAAGCACTCGGGACAAAATGTATGTGAAATGGTTTGATACAGGAATTATTATTACTATTATACAGGATTTATGGCGCCAACAGTTTGCTCAGCACTTTACAATATAACGGGAGACGATACAGATCAATACAAGAGGGATAGGAGGGCCTGATCCTGGGAGCTTACAATCTAAGAGGGAGGGCCTGATCCTGGGAGTTTACAATCTAGGAGGGAGGGCCTGATCCTGGGAGCTTACAATCTAGGAGGGAGGGGCTGATCCTGGGAGCTTACAATCTAAGAGGGAGGGCCTGATCCTGGGAGCTTACAATCTAAGAGGGAGGGCGCTGATCCTGGGAGCTTACAATCTAAGAGGGAGGCCCTGATCCTGGGAGCTTACAATCTAAGAGGGAGGGCGCTGATCCTGGGAGCTTACAATCTAAGAGGGAGGGCCTGATCCTGGGAGCTTACAATCTAAGAGGGAGGGCGCTGATCCTGGGAGCTTACAATCTAAGAGGGAGGGCGCTGATCCTGGGAGCTTACAATCTAAGAGGGAGGGCCTGATCCTGGGAGCTTACAATCTAAGAGGGAGGGCGCTGATCCTGGGAGCTTACAATCTAAGAGGGAGGGCCTGATCCTGGGAGCTTACAATCTAAGAGGGAGGGCCTGATCCTGGGAGCTTACAATCTAAGAGGGAGGGCGCTGATCCTGGGAGCTTACAGTCTAAGAGGGAGGGCCTGATCCTGGGAGCTTACAATCTAGGAGGGAGGGCCTGATCCTGGGAGCTTACAATCTAGGAGGGAGGGGCTGATCCTGGGAGCTTACAATCTAAGAGGGAGGGCCTGATCCTGGGAGCTTACAATCTAAGAGGGAGGGCGCTGATCCTGGGAGCTTACAATCTAAGAGGGAGGCCCTGATCCTGGGAGCTTACAATCTAAGAGGGAGGGCGCTGATCCTGGGAGCTTACAATCTAAGAGGGAGGGCCTGATCCTGGGAGCTTACAATCTAAGAGGGAGGGCCTGATCCTGGGAGCTTACAATCTAAGAGGGAGGGCGCTGATCCTGGGAGCTTACAATCTAAGAGGGAGGGCCCTGATCCTGGGAGCTTACAATCTAAGAGGGAGGGCCTGATCCTGGGAGCTTACAATCTAAGAGGGAGGGGCCTGATCCTGGGAGCTTACAATCTAAGAGGGAGGGCGCTGATCCTGGGAGCTTACAATCTAAGAGGGAGGCCCTGATCCTGGGAGCTTACAATCTAAGAGGGAGGGGCCTGATCCTGGGAGCTTACAATCTAAGAGGGAGGGCGCTGATCCTGGGAGCTTACAATCTAAGAGGGAGGCCCTGATCCTGGGAGCTTACAATCTAAGAGGGAGGGCGCTGATCCTGGGAGCTTACAATCTAAGAGGGAGGGCGCTGATCCTGGGAGCTTACAATCTAAGAGGGAGGGCCTGATCCTGGGAGCTTACAATCTAAGAGGGAGGGCCTGATCCTGGGAGCTTACAATCTAGGAGGGAGGGGCTGATCCTGGGAGCTTACAATCTAAGAGGGAGGGCGCTGATCCTGGGAGTTTACAATCTAAGAGGGAGGGCGCTGATCCTGGGAGCTTACAATCTAGGAGGGAGGGGCTGATCCTGGGAGCTTACAATCTAGGAGATGGAATACTATCAGATTTTAGTGTATTGAGTGAATGTCAAATGTTTACATTTTTGAATTTCCCGCCGGTTCGGCCCCTCGTATGTCCAGTAAGTCCTGACACTTGCCGGGAACAGAACCCGGAAGATGGATGTCGGCATCGGCCAGAGGACATGGCCGGGGACACTTCAGGGGCCACATCGCGGGAGTGCAGGACAAGGTAAGTGCTGGAGGGAATCCCTGAGCAACGCTGCAGGGTATTCCTGAGTGTAGCTCGGGGTTACCGCTTCTGGTACTGAAAGTTAACCCCAAGGGGGGTTAAAGTAGCGCAGTGCTGAACAGCAAAAAACACATCCTGGTCAGGAAGAGGGTAAAACCTTTGAAGGCCAAGTGGTTTTCTGTATGGAGGCTCCTTACATTGCACTGGGTCATGAGTATATAAATATTATAATTGTATCAAGCAGGATTTGCCTCGTATTCTGATTTCTGAGCGCTGCGTACAAAGCCAGCCGTACGTTTTTATATTTGTGTGCGCATGGCCAGCTTTGGTTACTGATTATGATTGACTGTTTTTCTTCTCCCAGAACAGGTCTGTATGCCAACTCAAACAATGAACAATCCATTACCCACAATGCAATCTCCGGGGCAGATTTTCAGGAGAATGTAGAAATCTGTATATATATTGTATTCTGGAGAAGTGTCAGGGAATAAAAAGATTTAGAAAAAAAACAGCTTTTTGGTAAACTTTACAGTTATAACTCAAAGTGTTTCCTCAGTGAAAATGTTCTGTTGTATCCAGGGGTGTCCTGAGGCAGGTGTGGGGGGTGTGGTCCGAACCGGGTGACACCGACTGCACGGGGTGACACCGCCGGACCCGCTCCACAAAAAAGGTAAGTTGTAAAGCAAGCCGATGATCCCTGCAGGATGGATCCAGTCAATCCTGTGGGGATTGTCGGCTTCCTTTACAACTTACCTTTTTTGTGGAGCGGGTCCGGTGTCACCCCGTATAGGTTGCATTCCGACGATCCCCGCAGGATGGAGGGGATCTGTAGATCAGGGAGCATAATGGGTTGGAGTCCGATCCATTATGCTCAATCTGCAGATCTGAACCATCCTGCGGGGATCATCGGCATGCAACCTATACGGGGTGACACCGGACCCGCTCCACAAAAAGGTAAGTTGGAAAGAAATCAAACAATGGATCCGATCATGACACCGGATCCAACCTATATGGGGTGACACCGTACCCGCTCCACAAAAAGGTAAGTTGTAAAGAAATCCAACGATGGATCCGATCATGACACCGGATCCAACCTATACGGGGTGACACCGGACCCTCTCCACGAAATGGTAAGTTGTAAAGAAATCCAACAATGGATCCGATCATGACACCGGATCCAACCTATATGGGGTGACACCGTACCCGCTCCATGAAATGGTAAGTTGTAAAGAGATCCAACGATGGATCCGATCATGACACCGGATCCAACCTATACGGGGTGACACTGGACCCACTCCAAAAAGAGCAAGCCGACGACCTCCTCAGGATGGATCCGATCAATCCTGCAGGGATCGTCGGCTTCCTTTACAACTTACCATTTTGTGAAGCGTGTCCGGTGTCACCCTGTATAGGTTGGATCCGGTGTCATGATCGGATCCATTGTTTGATTTCTTTCCAACTTAACATTTCATTGAGCGGGTCTGGTGTCACCCCGTATAGGTTGTATGCCGACAATCCCCGCAGGATGGATGGGATTTGCGGATTGGGGAGCATAATGGATCGAACTCAGATCCATTATGCTCAATCCGCAGATCAGAACCATCCTGCAGGGATCGTCAGCATGCAATCTATACGGGGTGACACTGGACCCGCTCCATGAAATGGTAAGTTGTAAAGAAATCCAGCGATGGATCCGATCATGACACCGGATCCAACCTATACGGGGTGACACCGGACCCGCTCCATGAAATGGTAAGTTGTAAAGAAATCCAACGATGGATCCGATCATGACACTGGATCCAACCTATACGGGGTGACACTGGACCCACTCGAGAAAAGCAAGCCGACGACCTCCTCAGGATGGATCCGATCAATCCTGCAGGGATCGTCGGCTTCCTTTACAACTTACCATTTTGTGAAGCGTGTCCGGTGTCACCCTGTATAGGTTGGATCCGGTGTCATGATCAGATCCATCGTTGGATTTGTTTACAACTTACCATTTCATGGAGCGGGTCCGGTGTCACCCTGTATAGGTTATATGCCGATGATCCCCGCAGGATGGATGGGATTTGCGGATTGGGGAGCATCGGACTCAGATCCATTATGCTCAATCCGCAGATCAGAACCATCCTGCGGGGATCGTCAGCATGCAATCTATACGGGGTGACACCGGACCCGCTCCATGAAATGGTAAGTTGTAAAGAAAGAAAACGATGGATCCGACTATGACACCGGATCCAACCTATACGGGGTGACACCGGACCCTCTCCACGAAAAGGTAAGTTGTAAAGAAAGCCGACGATCCCCAAAGAATGGATCGGATCCTCGGATTGAGCATAATAGATCGGAGTCCGATCCATTATGCTCCCCAATCCGCAGATCTGATCCATTCTGCGGGGATTGTCGGAGGGGGTGTCACCAAGTGTTACCGCACCGGGTGACACCAACTCTAGGGACTCCCCTGGTTGTATCCATTTGAAGTTATGCAGTTACATTACAACGGAAGAGACAATAATTCTTTCCTGATCTCCAAAGGCAAACCAAACTCCCGGGATCAGCAGTATGTGTTGGTTTTTCTTACGTATTTATGGTTTCTTTATATTTTATGCATTTAGAAACACACCGAGCCTTTACAAACAAAAAAGAAAAAAAATCTACTGAATTGGCATATCCAGGGGCCATTTAGCCAGTCGGGCACTGCTCGAGGACCCGGGGTGTGTAAGTGGCCCCATGAGATGCCCCTGGTACCTTTCATAGGATTTTTTTGGGTGTGGTTTGAGTGTGAGCGAGGACACAGGGGCCCCATGAGATGCCCCTGGTACCTTTCATAGGCTTTTTTTCTGTCTGGTTTGAGTGTGAATGAGGACACAGGGCCCCCATGAGATGCCCCTGGTACCTTTCATAGGATTTTTTTGGGTGTGGTTTGAGTGTGAGCGAGGACACAGGGGCCCCATGAGATGCCCCTGGTACCTTTCATAGGCTTTTTTTGGGTGTGGTTTGAGTGTGTCTGAGGACATGGGCCCCATGAGATGCCCCTGGTACCTTTCATAGGCTTTTTTTGGGTGTGGTTTGAGTGTGTCTGAGGACACATGCCCCATGAGATGCCCCTGGTCCCTTTCATAGGATTTTTTTGGGTGTAGTTTGAGTGTGTCTGAGGACACGGCCCCCATGAGATGCCCCTGGTCCCTTTCATAGGATTTTTTTGGGTGTGGTTTGAGTGTGTCTGAGGACATGGGTCCCATGAGATGCCCCTGGTACCTTTCATAGGCTTTTTTTGGGTGTGGTTTGAGTGTGTCTGAGGACACATGCCCCATGAGATGCCCCTGGTCCCTTTCATAGGATTTTTTTGGGTGTGGTTTGAGTGTGTCTGAGGACATGGGCCCCATGAGATGCCCCTGGTACCTTTCATAGGCTTTTTTTGGGTGTGGTTTGAGTGTGTCTGAGGACACATGCCCCATGAGATGCCCCTGGTCCCTTTCATAGGATTTTTTTGGGTGTGGTTTGAGTGTGTCTGAGGACATGGGCCCCATGAGATGCCCCTGGTCCCTTTCATAGGCTTTTTTTGGGTGTGGTTTGAGTGTGTCTGAGGACACGGCCCCCATGAGATGCCCCTGGTCCCTTTCATAGGATTTTTTTGGGTGTGGTTTGAGTGTGTCTGAGGACATGGGCCCCATGAGATGCCCCTGGTACCTTTCATAGGCTTTTTTTGGGTGTGGTTTGAGTGTGTCTGAGGACACATGCCCCATGAGATGCCCCTGGTCCCTTTCATAGGATTTTTTTGGGTGTGGTTTGAGTGTGTCTGAGGACACTTCCCCCATGAGATGCCCCTGGTCCCTTTCATAGGATTTTTTTGGGTGTGGTTTGAGTGTGTCTGAGGACACAGGGGCCCCATGAGATCCCATGGTACCTTTCATAGGCTTTTTTTGGGTGTGGTTTGAGTGTGGGCAAGGATACAGGGGCCCCATGATTTCCTATTGCCCCATGAGTTATCAGTGCACCCCTGGGCATATCCCACTATTTCACGTGTTCACACCTCTTACAGTAAAGAATCCTTTCTATAGGCGAATGATAGAAAAGAAGGTGACAAGTACGTCAAAAAGTAGATTGCTTTTTTTCGGTAGGGAGCTTGGAGAAATGTGAACGCTCTTTGGGAAACCACTTACCTGTAGCCTGAGAGGCGTGCTGGAGATTGGGACGCGGCGGTGGATATATACAGGGAAATATCTGAAATGTCAGCAGCGCTGTTTGCACAGAAAGTTAATCAATCAGTAATGCAAACATCAAACACAGAGCTCAAGGACCCTGATCCCCAGGAAAAGCGAAAGTAAGATTTTTGTAGCCGTCTGTATCACAAAGAATTTGCCGGATCTCCATTTTCATTGTTAGAAAGCACCATGCTAACGGGAACTACTTTGAAAAATGTAGAGAAAGTAGGCCGCGGCATACTTTTATTCGCAGATAAAACTTTATTGGCCATTGAGCAACTTGACACAGGCTCCGCCCAATGAAGTGCTTTGTCCTGATATAAGCCCTAATCATGGGGGTCTCTATAAATAAATCCGTGCGATTCCGGGGGTGGGACATGGTGTTGGCCTCCGGGCATCCACGGCAGATTTGGCCACAAGCACATCAATTAGCATGGAGGTGGAGCCATCTTTTATTTGTTTGATTTTGTTTTTTCTTTTTGCATCAGAGAAGTATTTCTCCCATATTGTCCTTGCATACGGCATAAACAATAAACCCTAAACCTTGGTGGGTTAGCTCCCTCCCCTCCCACCTTCTTCTTTCTTACCCTGCCAGTCTGACCAAAGTTGGCCTCACAACCTTTCAATTCGTATTGATGAACGCCCGCATATTTATATGATTGCCTTTTGTTCTAGGATGATGCAAATAGTCACATGATCACATGATTGTCCCTTGTTCCAGGCTGATGAACACTGGCATGATCACACAATCGACCCTTATTCCAGGGTGAATGAACACCAGCACGATCACAAAATTGTCCCTTCTTCCAGGATAATAAACACTGGCATGATCACAGGATTGTACCTACTGCCAGGATAATGAACATTGGCGTAATCACAGGATCATGCCTTGTTCCAGACTGATGAACACTGGCATGATCACAGAATTGTCCCCTGTTCTAGGCTGATGAGTACCGGTATGATCGCAGGATCGTCCCTTGTTCCAGGCTTATGAACACTGGCGTGATCACAGGATTGTCCCTTCTTCCAGGCAATGAACACCGGCATGATCACAGGATTGCCCCTTCTTCCAGGATGATGAACACTGACATAATCACAGGATTATGCCTTCTTCCAGGATAATGAACACCGGCATGATCACAGGATCGTCCCTTCTTCCAGGATACTGAACACCGGCAGGATCACAGGATCGTCCCTTCTTCCAGGCAATGAACACCGGCATGATCACAGGATTGTCCCTTCTTCCAGGCAATGAACACCGGCATGATCACAGGATTGTCCCTTCTTCCAGGCAATGAACACCGACATGATCACAGGATTATCCCTTCTTCCAGGATAATGAACACTGGCATGATCACAGGATTATCCCTTCTTCCAGGATAATAAACACTGGCATGGTCACAGGATTGTCCCTTCTTCCAGGCAATGAACACTGGCATGATCACAGGATTCTCCCTTCTCCCAGGATAATGAACACTGGCATGATCACAGGATTATCCCTTCTTCCAGGATAATGAACACTGGCATGATCACAGGATTGTCCCTTCTTCCAGGATAATGAACACTGGCATGATCACAGGATTATCCCTTCTTCCAGGATAATGAACACTGGCATGATCACAGGATTTTCCCTTCTTCCAGGCAATGAACACCGGCATGATCACAGGATTATCACTTCTTCCAGGCAATGAACACTGGCATGATCACAGGATTCTCCCTTCTTCCAGGATAATGAACACTGGCATGATCACAGGATTATCCCTTCTTCCAGGATAATGAACACTGGCATGATCACAGGATTGTCCCTTCTTCCAGGATAATGAACACTGACATGATCACAGGATTGTCCCTTCTTCCAGGCAATGAACACTGACATGATCCCAGGATTGTCCCTTCTACCAGGATGATGAACACTGGCATGATCACAGGATTATCCCTTCTTCCAGGATAATGAACACCGGCATGATCACAGGATTATCCCTTCTTCCAGGATAATGAACACCGGCATGATCACAGGATTGTCCCTCCTTCCAGGCAATGAACACCGGCATGATCACAGGATTATCCCTTCTTCCAGGCAATGAACACCGGCATGATCACAGGATTGTCCCTTCTTCCAGGATAATGAACACCGGCATGATCACAGGATTGTCCCTTCTTCCAGGATAATGAACACCGGCATGATCACAGGATTGTCCTTTCTTCCAGGATAATGAACACTGGCATGATCCCAGGATTGTCCCTTCTTCCAGAAAATGAACACTGGCATGATCCCAGGATTGTCCCTTCTTCCAGTGAACACTGGCATGATCCCAGGATTGTCCCTTCTTCCAGTGAACACTGGCATGATCCCAGGATTGTCCCTTCTTCCAGTGAACACTGGCATGATCACAGGATTATCCCTTCTTCCAGGATGATGAACACTGGCATGATCACAGGATTGTCCCTTCTACCAGGATGATGAACACTGGCATGATCACAGGATTATCCCTTCTTCCAGGATGATGAACACTGGCATGATCACAGGATTGTCCCTTCTTCCAGTGAACACTGACATGATCACAGGATTGTCCCTTCTTCCAGGCAATGAACACTGACATGATCACAGGATTGTCCCTTCTTCCAGAAAATGAACACTGACATGATCACAGGATTGTCCCTTCTTCCAGACAATGAACACTGACATGATCACAGGATTGTCCCTTCTTCCAGAAAATGAACACTGACATGATCACAGGATTGTCCCTTCTTCCAGGCAATGAACACTGACATGATCACAGGATTGTCCTTTCTTCCAGGCAATGAACACTGACATGATCACAGGATTGTCCTTTCTTCCAGGCAATGAACACTGACATGATCACAGGATTGTCCTTTCTTCCAGGCAATGAACACTGACATGATCACAGGGTTGTCCCTTCTTCCAGTGAACACTGGCATGATCCCAGGATTGTCCCTTCTTCCAGTGAACACTGGCATGATCCCAGGATTGTCCCTTCTTCCAGTGAACACTGGCATGATCACAGGATTATCCCTTCTTCCAGGATGATGAACACTGGCATGATCACAGGATTGTCCCTTCTACCAGGATGATGAACACTGGCATGATCACAGGATTATCCCTTCTTCCAGGATGATGAACACTGGCATGATCACAGGATTGTCCCTTCTTCCAGTGAACACTGACATGATCACAGGATTGTCCCTTCTTCCAGGCAATGAACACTGACATGATCACAGGATTGTCCCTTCTTCCAGAAAATGAACACTGACATGATCACAGGATTGTCCCTTCTTCCAGAAAATGAACACTGACATGATCACAGGATTGTCCCTTCTTCCAGACAATGAACACTGACATGATCACAGGATTGTCCCTTCTTCCAGAAAATGAACACTGACATGATCACAGGATTGTCCCTTCTTCCAGGCAATGAACACTGACATGATCACAGGATTGTCCTTTCTTCCAGGCAATGAACACTGACATGATCACAGGATTGTCCTTTCTTCCAGGCAATGAACACTGACATGATCACAGGATTGTCCTTTCTTCCAGGCAATGAACACTGACATGATCACAGGGTTGTCCCTTCTTCCAGTGAACACTGGCATGATCCCAGGATTGTCCCTTCTTCCAGTGAACACTGGCATGATCCCAGGATTGTCCCTTCTTCCAGTGAACACTGGCATGATCACAGGATTATCCCTTCTTCCAGGATGATGAACACTGGCATGATCACAGGATTGTCCCTTCTACCAGGATGATGAACACTGGCATGATCACAGGATTATCCCTTCTTCCAGGATGATGAACACTGGCATGATCACAGGATTGTCCCTTCTTCCAGTGAACACTGACATGATCACAGGATTGTCCCTTCTTCCAGGCAATGAACACTGACATGATCACAGGATTGTCCCTTCTTCCAGAAAATGAACACTGACATGATCACAGGATTGTCCCTTCTTCCAGACAATGAACACTGACATGATCACAGGATTGTCCCTTCTTCCAGAAAATGAACACTGACATGATCACAGGATTGTCCCTTCTTCCAGGCAATGAACACTGACATAATCACAGGATTGTCCTTTCTTCCAGGCAATGAACACTGACATGATCACAGGATTGTCCTTTCTTCCAGGCAATGAACACTGACATGATCACAGGATTGTCCTTTCTTCCAGGCAATGAACACTGACATGATCACAGG
Organism: Staurois parvus; assembly: GCF_062004578.1. NCBI lineage: Eukaryota > Metazoa > Chordata > Amphibia > Anura > Ranidae > Staurois > Staurois parvus. The sequence goes on from NW_028319568.1 coordinate 107,092, forward strand.
GTTGTCCTTTCTTCCGGACAATGAACACTGACATCACGATAAGAGGGATTCTGGCAATGAGGGTAAGAGGGGATACTGGCCATCATTGTAAGAGGGGACACCTTCCATAAGGGAAAGGGGGGGGGGGGACACTGGCTATTAGGGAAAGGAGGGACACTGGCTATTAGGGAAAGGTGGGAAACTGGATATTAGGGTATGGGGGATCACTGGCCATCAGGATAATTGGGGATACTGGCAAACAGGGTATGGGTGGACACTGGTCATCATGGTAAGGGGGGATATAAGTCATCAGGGTAAGGTGGGACACTGGCCATCTGGGTAAGGGGGGACACTGGCCATCTGGGTAAGGGGGGACACTGGCCATAGTGGAAAGAGGGGGACAATCACCATCAGGGAATAGAGGAAACACTGGCCATCAGGGTAAGGGGGGACACTGACCATCAGGGTAAGGAGGGAAAATGGCCATCAGGGTTAGGGGGGCACAGGCCATTAGGGTAAGGGAGCATTCGCCATCAAGGTAAGAAAGGCCATTGGCCATTTGGGTAGGGGGGCACTGTCCAACAGGGAAAGGGGGAGGGACACTGGCTTTCAGTGTAAGATGGAAAACTGACCATCAGGGTAAGGGGGGGGGGGTCACTGGCCATTATGGTAAGAAAGGGCACTAGCCATAAGAGTAAGAGAGGGCACTGGCCATCAGGGTAAAGGAAACTCTGGCCATCAGGGTAAGGGGTAACTGGCCATCAGGGGTAAGGAGGGGACACTAGCCTTCAGGGTAAAGTGGACACTGGCCATCAAGGAAAGGGTGAAACCTGGCCATTAGGGTAAGGGTGCACACTGGCCATAAGAGTAAGGAGTACACTGGCCATCAGGGTAAAGGGGGGACACTGGTGATCATGGTAAGGGGGGACATGAGTCATCAGGGTAAGGGGGATACTGGCCATCAGGGTAAGGTGGAACACTGGCCATCTGTGTAAGGAAAGACACTGGCCATCTGCGTAAGGGGGGACACAGGCCATAGGGGTAAGAGGGGGACAATGACCATCATGGAATGGAAGAAACACTGGCCATCAGGGTAAGGAGGGAAAATGGCCATCAGGGTTAGGGGGGCACAGGCCATCAAGGTAAGGGAGCATTGGCCATCAAGCTAAGAAAAGCCATTGGCCATCTGGGTAGGGGAGCACTGTCCAACAGGGAAAGGGGGAGGGACACTGGCTTTCAGTGTAAGATGGAAAACTGACCATCAGGGTAAGGGGGGGTCACTGGCCAATATGGTAAGAGGGGGCACTAGCCATAAGAGTAAGAGAGGGCACTTGCCATCAGGGTAAAGGAAACTGTGGTCATCAGGGGTAAGGAGGGGACCCTGGCCATCAGGGAAAGGCTTAAAACTGGCCATCAGGGTAAAGGTGCACACTAGCCATAAGGGTAAGGGGTACGTCAGAGTAAAGGGGGGTTATTGGCCATCAAGGCAAGAGGGGGGAAGTAAAAGTGACCCCCTTGGCTATCCTCCACCTGCTGGTGTGTGCGATCACTTCAGACTGACCTCTATAGGGTATATAGGGGAAATGCACAGGAAGTGGCTGTGGAAGGACATAGTCTATCAGCAGGCTATATAGGACACTTACACTTCTTGGCCCAACCTTCCCGTAATATTCACCTACAAAACATCCAACATGAGAGTTTTTGGAGCTGAACGCACCCTCTGTTACTGACCCCTCCCTACTTTGGAGCTCCCACAAAGCATACACTAGGGGAGTGTTCTGGTAAAATTGGGAGCCACTAATAAGCATCAGAGGACACGGTAGGGAGTCACTCTTCTAGCTTTGGGACGCCAGAAGGGGAAGTTGGTGACACTCTTTCCCCCCTGGACAGATGATGTCTACAATCTTGTTCTGCATCGAGGTGAGCATGAGGAACTTTATTACTGAAAAAGGGGTTTTATAAAATGCCAGACATGGCCCCGATATATTGTTGGTTGATTCTATAAGGGGGGACTGGCTGGGTGATGGGCTCTACAGGCCTGTGTGCGAATTTTTGGTGGCTGCAGGATGCTACTTGTGCTCACCACTGCACCAGCTTGTACTGCACTTATGGGACTCAACACGTCACCAAGTGATACTGCAGTGCTGGTATGTAAAATTTCAGGATGTACTAGGCCGCTGGTGCTTGCCAGTCACCAAAAGGTGGCATGGCACTAGTACTGGCACTCTGCTGCATATAAGACAAGTCATGCAATCCCGGCACTTCAGCTTCATGGGGTTGGGTATGCCTGATCTTAACAGAGACCTCTTCTCTATCATCCAAGCTACCTGTCAGGGTGCTGCTGCTTTCTACAGGTTCATATTCTGAGGCAGAATCTGTCAAAGAGGCAATCCCTTCAATCTCATCTGACATACTCAGAATCCTGTAGGCCTCTTCATTAGCGTACCTCTTTTGGGGCATTTTGGGCTCTAAATTTACAAGCACCTAGTGCGACTAACAGGAAAAAGAGCGTCTGGCTGTCAGGAACTGCTTGAACCATTACCGATAAATTTCACCTGCTAGTGCTAGCAGAGATCAGGCCTGATTGTGCTAATGCTGTGGTTTTGTATGCAATGTATCACAGGCGATAGTGATCAGAAATTACAATGACACTGCACTTCTTGCTGGGAGAAGGGACTAAATGCTAGAGCTGGCAGCAATTGGGGTAAGCATGCTAACACTGTGTATTTGGGGACACTATACTATGAGGGCACTAGTATAGTTCTTTTCATGATCAATATATTGATCTGTACAAACATTCTACTAGTAATAGGGATGATAAGCGACCTATAGCTGAGTACGATGGTGGCCAGGCAATCTAAATCTGACCCTGGCCAGGAGGGGCACTAACTGACCCTGACGCTATCTGACGCTATCTGATGTCACTAGTGGCAGGAATACAGTGATCAATGAAAAATTCTATATACTGACACTGTACTAATGGCACTGGCTGGGTGACAAGGCTGATGAAAGGGTTAATAGGGGCGATCAAAGGGTTAAATGTGCCAAATTAATGTGCGTATGTGTAAAATGTGCGGCTTTTCCCCACAGTGTGGTGTTCTCCCTTCTCTCTCCGGCATGAGAAGAGTTCAGAGAGAAGAACCAGCTAGTTCCTGGGCCTCTATATATACAGTTGCAAGAAAAAGTATGTGAACCCCTTGGGATTACGTGGAGTTTTGCATGAATTGGGCATAAAATGTGCTCTGACCGTCATCTAAGTCACAACAATAGAAGAACACAGTCTGCTGAACATAATACTACACAAACATTAGATGTTGCCATGGTTTCATTGCACATAACATGTAAACATTCACAGTGCAGGGAGGAAAAAGTATGTGAACCTTTGGACTTAATAACTGGTTGACCCTCCTTTGGCAGCAATAACCTCAACCAAACGTTTCCTGTAGTTGCAGATCAGATCTGCACAACGATCTGGAGTCATTTTGGACCACTCCTCTTCACAAAACTGTTTCAGTGTAGCAATATTCTTGGGATGTCTGGTGTGAATCGCTCTCTTAAGGTCATGCCACAGCATTTCAATAGGGTTGAGGTCAGGACTCTGACTGGGCCACTCCAGAAGGCGTATTCTGTGCTGTTGCAGCCATTGTTTTGTTGAATGACTTGTATGCTTTGGGTCATTGTCCTGTTGCATCACCCATCCTCTGCGGAGCTTCAGTTGGCGGACAGATGGTCGTACGTTTTCCTGCAAAATGTCTTGATAAACTGTGGAATTCATTTTCCCATCAATGACAACAATCCGTCCAGGCCCTGAGGCAGCAAAGCAGCCCCAAACCATGATGCTCCCTCCACCATGTTTCACAGTGGGGATGAGGTTTTGATGTTGGTGTGCTGTGCCTTTTTTTCTCCACACATAGTGTTGTGTGTTCTTCCCAAACAACTCAATCTTGGTGTCATCTGTCCACAGTATATTCTGCCAGTAGTACTGTGGAACATCCAGGTACTCTTTTGCAAACTTCAAACGTGCTGCAATCTTCTTTTTGGCCAGCAATGGCTTCCTCCGTGGTGTCCTCCCATGTACTCCATTCTTGTTTAATGTTTTCCTTATTGTAGATGTGTCAACAAAAATGTTAGCATGTGCCAGAGATTTCTGTAGGTCTTTAGCTGACACTCTGGGATTCTTCTTTACCTCATGCAGCATTCTGCGCTGTGCTCTTGCAGTCATTTTTACAGGACGACTACGCCTAGGGAGAGTAGCAACAGTACTAAACTTTCTCCATTTGTAGACAGTCTGTCTTACCGTGGACACAGGAACATCGAGGCTCAAGGAGATACTTTTGTAACCCTTTCCAGCTTCATGCAAGTCAACAATTCTTGATCGTAGGTCTTCTGAGAGCTCTTTTCTGCGAGGCATGGTTCACATCAGGCAGTGCTTCTTGAAACCAGTAAACCCAAAACAGGTGTGTGTTTTTTAAGGGCAGGACAGCTGTCAGCAACACATCCAATATCATCACCTGATTGGAGTCAAGGTTGGCTCACTCCTGGCTCCAATTAGCTCTGGGAGAAGTCATTATGCTAGGGCTTCACATACTTTTTCCTCCCTGCGCTGTGAATGTTTACATGTTATGTGCAATTAAACCATGGCAACATCTAATGTTTGTGTAGTATTATGTTCAGCAGACTGTGTTCTTCTATTGTTGTGACTTAGATAACGTTCAGAGCACATTGTATGCCCAATTCATGCAAAACTCCACGGAATCCCAAGGGATTCACATACTTTTTCTTGCAACTGTAAATGCAGACACAGGACTACTCCTCCATTCACTGCAGGAGATCAGCAGAGTCCTGGGCAAAAATCACTGACTTGGAACACTGATGATTTGCTTCTGCAGCAAATGGCAGGTAGGGTCAGTGGGGTGTGTGTGCGCATGTGTGCTCAAAACCCAAAAGTATCAGGTGACGTACAGGTACATCGCTTTGCCTGTAGCCACCACTCACCTGCAGTACATTGTGTGTGGCAAGTGGGTAAAAATGGCGCTGTTTACATCCGGGAAAACCGGAAGTGATGACAATGCTCATTGCTTCCAGCTTAATATATCATAGAGCTCACGAGGGACCTTCCAGTCCTCAAAAAACTCTATGGTAAGCTTCTGGGTTCATTGGCTTCAGTTCTGGGTTCTCGGTTGGAACACAGAACCCATAGAAGCACAGGTGGGTTGTGTTGGGAGGGACCCCTCCTACTGCCTGTAACAGCAATCCAGCAGCTAATTAACTTCTAGGATGACTTTTGCAAACAAGCCTTCCACCAGCAGAAACAACCAATACCGGGATGATGCATGTAGCTGCAGATATCATCCTGGTATACCAAAATGTATATGTACATTAGGAGGTCTTCAGGTGGGTAGAGTAGGGACTGGCCAGAGAGGGATTACTTTGTTGTAGTCGGCCAGCTTGAACATGTATTGCAATGTGTGTGAACCATAAATTCCTGTTTAACCTGTCACACTTTGAATGACAATTGCGCAGTCATGCAACACTGTACCCATATGAAATTTTTATCATTTTTTTGAGACAGATAGAGATTTATTTTGGGGGTATTTAATCACCTCGGGGTTTTTGATCTTTTGCTAAACAAACCAAAAACAACTGAAAATTTGGAAAAAAAAAGTTTCTTAGTTTTTGTTATAAAATGTTGTAAATAAGTGATTGTTTGCCTTCACTGATGTGCGCTAATAAGGCTGCAGTGATGGGCACTGATAGGCTACAGTGATGGGCACTGATAGGTGGCACTGATGAGGAGGCACTGGTAGGTGGCACTGATGGGCATTGACAGGCATCACTGATGGGCACTGCAATGCAGCACTTATACGTATATGGCACCGATAGGTGGCACTGATAGGCTGCACTGACTAGCACTGATAGGTTGAACTGACTGGCACTGTTAGGCGGCACTGATAGGCAGCACTGGCGGGCACTGATAGGGAGCACTGACGGGCACTGATACGCAGCACTGATGCACACTGATAGGTGGCATTTATTGGAAGCACTGATAGGTGGCACTGACTGGCATTGATAGATGGCACTGACTGGCATTGATAGGTGACACTGAAAGTCAGCTCAGATGGGCACTGATATGTGGCATTGATGTGCACTGGTAGGCACTGATATGTGGCATTAATGAGGCACTGATCGGCACTGACAGCTGGCATTGATGGACACTGACAGGTGGCACTGCTGGGGCTACACTGATCATCAGGGCACACTGATTACCAGCTCTTCTCTCCTCTGTCAGCGTAACAGCTGGTGAGGAGAGAAATGCCTAAAACTGGCATTTCCCTATTTACATGAGATCAGATGTGATTGGATACAGCTGATCACAGGACCGAACCAACATCTTCGGCTCTTTCTGTTGATCGGTGATCCGCTGTGTCCGAGGGAAACAGCGCACCACCGATCGCCACGCTGCACACTCCCGGAGCCGCGCATGTGTGGTTAGAGTGGGAGGACGTCATATGACTCCTCCCAGAATGAGAGAACCGTCTTGCGCCCGTCATTACTTTATATGGTGGGCAGGAGGCGGTTAATGTAAAGTTTGCTAGAAATGTGCGGAGGGGTATGGCAGTGCGCGGAAGTGTATGGCGATGTGCGGAGGGGTATGGTGGTGTGCGGAGGGGTATGGAGGTGTGTGCAGGGGTACGGCGGTGTGCGGAGGGGTATGGCAGTGTGCGGAGGGGTATGGCGGTGTGTGCAGGTGTATGGCAGTGTGCGGAGGGGTATGGCGGTGTGCGGAGGGGTATGGAGGTGTGTGCAGGGGTACGGCGGTGTGTGGAGGGGTATGGAGGTGTGTGCAGGTGTATGGCGGTGTGCGGAGGGGTACAGCGGTGTGCGGAGGGGTACAGCGGTGTGTGGAGGTGTCGGGTTCCTCCCGTAATACACCAGGGGTTAAATCTGCCGCAGACTTTGGTGTCTCTTCTGCTGGATCAGACCCCCCCAGGAGTTCGGGATCCCAGAACACACAAGGCACAGGCAGGGATCCCGGAACACACGAGGCACAGGCAGGGATCCCGGAACACACGAGGCACAGGCCGGGATCCCGGAACACACGAGGCACAGGCCGGGATCCCGGAACACACGAGGCACAGGCAGGGATCCCGGAACACACGAGGCACAGGCAGGGATCCCGGAACACACGAGGCACAGGCAGGGATCCCGGAACACACGAGGCACAGGCAGGGATCCCGGAACACACGAGGCACAGGCAGGGATCCCGGAACACACGAGGCACAGGCAGGGATCCCGGAACACACGAGGCACAGGCAGGGATCCCGGAACACACGAGGCACAGGCAGGGATCCCGGAACACACGAGGCACAGGCAGGGATCCCGGAACACACGAGGCACAGGCCGGGATCCCGGAACACACGAGGCACAGGCAGGGATCCCGGAACACACGAGGCACAGGCAGGGATCCCGGAACACACGAGGCACAGGCCGGGATCCCGGAACACACGAGGCACAGGCCGGGATCCCGGAACACACGAGGCACAGGCAGGGATCCCGGAACACACGAGGCACAGGCCGGGATCCCGGAACACACGAGGCACAGGCAGGGATCCCGGAACACACGAGGCAACACACGATCCCGGAACACACGAGGCACAGGCAGGGATCCCGGAACACACGAGGCACAGGCAGGGATCCCAGAACACACGAGGCACAGGCAGGGATCCCAGAACACACAAGACACAGGCAGGGATTGGATGGCTCAGTATCTACATTGTATTTGCAGGTTAGATATTTCTATAGAGGAAACATAGGGAGTTGGCTGAGCTGGAGCCAATCACAGGATAACAAGGGATACGTAGAGGAAATGAAACTCGCTGATCACAGGCTCTCATTTCTCAGAAATCACAGGATTTCCTCCTCAGGAACCCGACACTGGGAGGTGTCACTGCAGTTTAACCCTCTCACTGCCGGGCCCGGCGCTCCACTTTTACACTCAGCTGGACGAACCATTTTGGCAATTTTTCCATTGATCAATCATTCAGTTTTCAGTGTTTGTACAAGACCCCCAACCAGACTTTTCCTGAAAGCACATGACCAGTAGAATAAAGAGAAGGGGCTACTGATTCTAAGGCCCCCTTGATATTTGCACAAATATTTATCAAAACAATATTTTTTGCCAAAAAACCCCTAAAATCATTATTAGCAAATACAAACACAGTAAATCTTACAAATTCCCGCTACGTTCCTACTAAACATTACAATGTAACCTGTATTGAGTTAATAAATAACAAATATTTGTACATTATAAATGGCGTCTTTTTGCGAAATGGTGAAAATCGAACGGACAAAAATGTATCTAAAAATCTGGAGGTTTTCATTTTTCAGCTTCCAGCTTTCAGAGTTTGTACAAGACCCCCCCAAACCAGACGTCTCCTGAAATCACATGACCAGTACAATAAACAGAAGGGGCTGCTGATTTTTTTAGGCCCCGCAATAGTTGCAGAAATGTTTATCAAATCGCTATTTTCAAAAAGCAGTAAAATCCTTATTGGCGCACATAGACACAACGTAACTTACAGAATTCCTGCTAAATTCCTACCAAGGCCTCATTCACATGGGGGGTAGAAAAGCATGTGCCCATGGGGGGGGGCTGGGTTCACCTGCACGGGGATGGACAGGTGTTCTGTGCCTCCCTATGCAGACAGTCCCATTCATATGAATCTGCAAGAACAGCTCAGACATTTGTGCGGGTTTAGGTGTCGGTTCATTGGTCGGTAAAATGGGGATAAAACAGGTGGTGAGGGGGCATAGCATCGCTTCCTCACTGCCTGTCAGTAGCCTCTGAAGTGAGATCCAAATACAGATCAGGCTTCAGAGGCAATGGAGATTTAGATGTGTGTTAACTCTACCCTTACTATGTTTTTTATCTATTTTTTTTACACAGGTACAGTTATAGTTTTTTTTTATTTTTTTTTTTGTGGGGGAAGGGGGCTTTGGAGAGACATTAGGGGTTCAAATAGACTTCTAATGTCATCAGGGTAAGGGGGGACACTGGCCATCAGGGTAAGGTGGGACACTTGCCATCATGGAAAGGAGGGGCACTGATCATCAGGGTAAGGGGCGTACACTGGCCATCAGGGTAAGGTGGGACACTTGCCATCATGGAAAGGAGGGGCACTGATCATCAGGGTAAGGGGGGAGGGGGGACACTGGCCATCAGGGTAAGGTGGGAAACTGGATATCAGGGAAAGGGGGGGCACTGTTCATCAGGGTAAGGGGTGTACACTGGCAATCAGGGTAAGGTGGGAAACTGGACATCAGGGAAAGGGGGGGGGGGACACTGGCCATCAGGGTAAGGTGGGAAACTGGATATCAGGGAAAGGGGGGGGCACTGATCATCAGGGTAAGTGGGGGACACTGGCCATAAGTGTAAGAGGGAACACTGGCGATAGGGGTAAAAGTGGGACGCTGGTCATTAGGGAATGGAGAAAACACTGGCCATCAGGATAAGAGGGATACCGGCAATCAGGGTAAGGGGGGACACTGTCCATCAGGGTAAGGGGGGGACACTGTCCATCAGGGTAAGGGGGGGACACTGGACATTAGGGTAAGGGGGGGGACACTGGACATTAGGGTAAGGGGGACACTGATCATAAGGGTAAGGTGGGGGAAACTGGACATCAGGGAAAGGGGGGGGGGGCACTGATCATCAGGGTAAGGGGGGGCATGACATTGTGGTAAGGGGAGACACTGGCCATCGGGGTAAGGGGAGTCACTGGCCTTAAGAGTAAGGTGGGACACTTTCCATCAGGGAAAGGGGGGACACTGATCATTAGGGTAAGGGGGGACACTGGCAATCAGGCTAAAGAAAAAACACTGGTCTTCAGGGTAAGGGGGACACTGGACATCAGGCTATCAGGCAAAGGCTGGAAACTGGCAATCAGGGAAAGGGGGGACACTGACCATCAGGGTAAAGGGAGACACTGGTAATAAGGGTAATGAGGGACACTGGCCATCAGGGTAAGGGTAGGCACATGCCATCAGGGTATGGGTGTACACTGCCCATCAGGGTAAGGGGCACTGGCCATAGGAGTAAGAGGGGGGCATTGGCCATCAGGGAATGGAGGAAACACTGACCATCAGGATAAGAGGGATACTGGCAATCAGGGTAAGGGGGGACACTGGCCATCAGGGTAAGGAGGGACACTGGCCATCAGGTAAAGAGTGGGCACTGGCTATTAGGGAAAGGTGGGGCATTGTGTATCTGGGTAACAAGGGATACTAGCCATCAGGGTATGGGTGAACACTGATCATCAGGGTAAGGGGGACACTGGCCATAGGGGTAAGACGGCGGCATTGGCCATAAGGGAATGGAGGAAACACTGGCCATCAGGGTAAGGGGGGGCACTGACCATATGGGTAAGAGAGGACACTGGCCATAAGGGTTACGGGGGACACTGGCCATAGGGGTAATAGATGAACACTGGCCATCAAGAGAATGGAGGAAACACTGGCCATCAGGGTAAGCAGGGACATTGGCCATCAGGGTAAGGGGGGACTGTGGCTATTAGGGAAAGAGGGGTTACTGGCCATCAGGGTAAAGGTGATACTGGCAATCAGGGTATGGGGGGACAATGGCCATCAGGGTAAAGTTGACACTGACCATCAGAGTAAGGGTGAAGGGACACTTGCCATCAGGGCAAAGGGAGGGGACACAGGCCTCCAGGGTAAGGGGGACATTTGCTATCAGTGTAAGGGGGAACACTGGCCATCAAGGTATGGGGGAACACTGGCCTTCAGGGTATGGGGGACACTGGCCATCAGGGTAATGAGGGACACTGGCCATCAGGGTAATGGGGGGAGATTGGTCATCAGTGTAAATGGGGGGATACTGGCAATCAGGGTACGGGAAGGGGACACTGGTCACTAGTGTAAGGGGGATACTGGCCATCAGGGTATAGGGGGGACATTGGCCATCAGGGTATGGGGGGAAATTGGCCATAAGGGTAGGGGAGATCATTGGCCACCAGGCTAATGAGGGATGCTGGCCAGAAGGGTAAGGGGGGCACTGGCTATAATAGTCAGTGAGGACACTGGTCATCAGAGTTTGGGGAGGGACACTGGGCATCAGAGTAAGGGAAGGGACGCTGGCCATCAGGGTAAGGTGGATACTTTCCATCAGGGTAAGTGGGGACACTGGCTATCAGGGTAAGGGGGGACACTGGCCATCAGGGTAAGGGGGGACACTGGCCATCAGGGTAAGGGGGGACATTGGCCATCAGGGTAAGGGGGGACACTGGCCACCAGGGCAAGGGGGAAGGGATACTGGTTATCAGGGCAAAGGGAACAATGGCCATCAGGGAAAGGGGAGGAGACACAGGCCTCCAGGGTAAGGGGGGCATTTGCTATCAGAGTAAGGGGGACACTTGCCATCAGGGTAAGGGGAGACACTGGCAATTAGGGTAAACAGTGGGGAATACTGGCCATCAGGGAAAGGGGAGGGAAACTTGCCATATGTCAAAAGGGGACACTGGCAATCAGGGTATGGGGAGCACTGGTCATCAGTGTAAGGGTGGGACACTGGCCATCAGGGTAAAGGGGAAACTGGCCATCAGGGTAAAAGGGAAACTGGCCATCAGGGTTAGGGGTACCCTTGCAATCAGGGTAAAGGGATACTGGCCATTTGGATAAGGGGGGTGAATGCAATCAAGATAATGGGAGGGCACTGGCTATCAGGGTAAGGGGACACTGTTCATCAAGGTAAGGGGTGTGGGGACACTATCAATCGGGTAAATGGGACACTTGCCATCAGGATAAGGAGGGTCACTGGCCATCAGGGTAAGAGAGGTCACTGGCCATCAGGAAAAGGGGGATCACTGGCCATCAGGGTAAGGTGGGAACTGACCATCAAGGTAAGAGAGGTCACTGGCCATCAGGGTAAGAGAGGTCACTGGCCATTAGGATAAAGGGAGTCACTGGCCATCAGGGTAAGGTGGGAGCACATCATCAGGGTAAGAGAGGTCACTGGCCATCAGGGTAAGAGAGGTCACTGGCCATCAAGGTAAGAGAAGTCATTGGCCATCAGGGTAAGAGAGGTCACTGGAATCCAGGAATCTGTCTGGATTGATCTATCCCCTGCTTGGACTTAACCCCTTGTTCTCTGTGAACCTGCCTGGACTTAACCCTTCCCTGCCTGGAGCCTCCTGTGTGGACTAACGCTGTGGATTACCATACCCCTGTTGTTCCATATTGCCTTCCAGAGAACCGTACTGTGTTGCTGTGTCTGGTGTGGATCTGTGGACTAAAGGAACTGTTGTCTGTGCCCCAAAAACCTCCCCAATAAAATCACGTTGGGTTCCATGCAATCTGTCTCTGTGTGCTCTCTGGTTCTCTTGACAGGCAGACTCGGCTACTTGATTGGAGAGTTAGAAAAGCTTTGGGCTCTCCATAGACGGACATTCCAGCCACAGTGGTTTCCAGTGTTGGATGGAGGGGGAGGAGTTACAAACTCTCTCGGTTATGACATGTGTGGGTCGGTCAGAGATATCGAGCAGATAGGATGTTGGCGGGTGAGCTCTGCTCCTGATTGCAGGGACATGAATGCCCGGAGTCCCCGAGGGTCGGCACAATGGACTTTTCTCCTCCTCACTCATGCCGGGTTTTCTGGGTGATGTAGAAGAACCTGGACCTCTGTCTTGTGTGGTGAAGATTCCATCCAAGTTCATTCATGGGATATACGCGGCACCTGAACAGCAGACAGGAAAGTGCCGGATTGTTTCCACTTCAAGGACATTCTGTATTTATACCATTCTCATCATTTATGCAAAACAGCTGATTAACAAATGACACGCCCCTCACTAACAGAAGCCAATATGACCCTCAGAACTCTGGATTTCTAGAAGACATCTCATTGCTCAGCCAGAACAAGGTCACTTGGTGGAAGATCCCCGAGTCTCCCCGAGTCGCTCTTCCTTGCTCCCACATAACATACTAAACCTTTCACACCTCCACACATTCTGGATTAACCCTCTACAAGGTAGGAGGAGCTGAGGGAACACACCCAGGACCACCAGGACTGGAGCCTGACTGCCGCCATGTTCACAATTCCCCAATTAGTGAAGTGACTAGGTCAGGGACCGGTACTCGCTGGTCAGGGACAGTGTGTCTAGCACAGGGAAAGGTTCCAGTGGGGAAGGGACAGACTAGAGACCACTCCCCTGTATCACCAGCCAGGAGCCCTTCCACATCCAAGTTCCTTGTTGTCAGACCACCTTCCATCCACCTCCTCTGTCAGAGGCTGTCGGCATTATAAGTTGTTTTGGGAATCCTCTGCAATGTGTTAGTGCTGCTGGGCCAGTTCAGCCGTGTTACATTGTCTCTGTTCCCACCTTGTCAGAACGTTTCTACCAATACAAGTTACTGCAATCTCTGGTCTCCATGTGTATTCTCTCCTCTCTGGGTGCCAATCACCTGGCCCCGCCCACAGATGTGTACAGCAGGCGGGTGCGGAATGACGTCAGTGGCTTACTAAAGACAAATAGACTGGGCACTCTGCAAGTGCAGTTCCCTCATTTTCCCCAGAGCTTAGGGAATGTGGTGAAGCTTCACTTTGTAAAAAGCATCCAATCAGGTGCAAGGAAAATAATCCCAGCATGCAGTGGTAATTTCATCAACAAAAACATTTTCACCCATAATTTTCCTCAGCGGCATTTTTCCAATGATGAAAACAAAATGCAAATGACCCGACATTCATCAATGGAGGAAAACTATGAGGAAAATCAATTTAATGTCCACCAATGAATGAAAAGGTAATGCAGATGTGAGGGAGGGACGTTTACCTATGGGGACTTCCGGGGTCCTTGGAGCTCCACCTGTAAAGCCCGTGAGTGCTTCCCCTCCCAGCAAGCAAGGTATTGACCATAGTGAGCTTAGTGGTGTGGTGTGCCTAATACTGTGTGCATTCAGGACCTCCTCAGACCACCCAGAGAACTGTGTGCATTCAGGACCTCCTCAGACCACCCCGAGAACTGTGTGCATTCAGGATCTCCTCAGACCACCCAGAGAACTGTGTGCATTCAGGACCTCCTCAGACCAACCAGAGCACTGTGTGCATTCAGGACCTCCTCAGACCACCCAGAGCACTGTGTGCATTCAGGATCTCCTCAGACCACCCAGAGAACTGTATGCATTCAGGACCTCCTCAGACCACCCAGAGAACTGTGTGCATTACAGGCCTCCTCAGACCAACCAGAGAACTGTTTGCATTCAGGACCTCCTCAGACCACCTAGAGCACTGTGTAGCATTACAGGCCTCCTCAGACCACCAATCCAAAGCACTGTGTACATTACAGGCCTCCTCAGACCACCCAGTGCACTGTGTAGCATTACATGCGTCCTCAGACCACCAGTCCAAAGCACTGTGTGCATTACAGGCCTCCTCAGACCAACCAGAGAACTGTTTGCATTCAGGACCTCCTCAGACCACCCAGAGAACTGTGTGCATTACAGGCCTCCTCAGACCACCAGTCCAAAGCACTGTGTGCATTACAGGTCTCCTCAGACCACCCAGAGCACTGTGTGCATTAAAGGCCTCCTCAGATGACCACCCAGAGCTCTGGATGGTCATCTGAGGAGGTCTGAAATGCACACAATGCTCTGGACAGAGATCTTGCATGGTGCACCAGACCTAGGGAGACTGACATTTGTTTTGTGTTTCTTCCATTTGTGAATGATTGCACCAACTGTTGTCACCTTCTCACCAAGCTGCTTGGCCATAGTTTGGTAGCCCAGTCCAGCCTTGTGTAGGTCTACCATCTTGTCCCTGACATCCTTGGACAGCTCTTTGGTCTTTGCCATGGTGGAGAGTTTGGAATCTGATGGTTTGATGGCTCCTGTGGACAGGTGTCTTTTATACAGGTAACACAATGAGATTAGCAGCACTCCCTTTAAGAGACTGCTTCTAATCTCAGCTTGTTACCTGTATGAAAGACACCTGGAAGCCAGAAATCCTGCTGAATGATAGGGGATCAAATCCTTCTTTCCCTCATGAACATGCAGATCCGTCATCATTTGTTAGACGCATTTCTGCTGAATTTGTTGTTGTATTCTGTCTCTCAGTGTTACACCGAACATTCCATTGTTAGACCGATCATTTCTGTGTGAGGGGCGAACATTCCATTGTTAGACCGATCATTTCTGTGTGAGGGGCGAACATTCACCATCAGGGGGGAGCAAATACACATTTCCTTCACTGTATACTGAATGCTGACAGATCGTATTTTGTAAATCGCTGAGAAATCGAGGTTTTGTTATTTTACGTTGCTCTGTGTACATTGTATGAGCGACATTGTGGATTATTCTTCCATTGTGTGTAGGAAATACTCGTCACCAGAACATTCGTTTGTATTCAAATAGATCCAAAGAGTTCTGTATAGAAATCAATGATTTATTTATGAATCAGATTGGTGAGATTTGTATATTCGGTAAGAAATCCCATTGGTAGAAGAATTCAGGCAGATGACATTGTGTGGTGTATTGTATCCAGGCGTCCATATTATTTATTATTATTCATTCAGTTATTCTGCTGCAACGGCTGGAGGCACCGCGCCATAATTATATACGGCAATCAGACCCCGCCCAATTTTATATGGGAATCAGACTCCACCCAATTCTATACGGGAACCAGACTCCGCCCAATTATATACATGAATGAGAAATATTTACAAAAATCAGACTCCGCCCAATTCTATACATGAATGAGAAATATTTACAAAAATCAGACTCTGCCCAAAAATTATAATAACCGTGTACCAAAATTGGAATTTGGAATAGAATACATCTGAATGCTGATTCATTACTTTTTGAATTAGATTTGAATTTTTTGAATTTGAAATGAAACAAAACGAAACAAATTTCCAAAACTGGAAAATGGAGGGAAATGAAATGATTTCCATAAGGAAGTGAAGGAAAAGAAATGTGTTGGTGGTGCACCTTCCCTCCTCACCTTCAGGCGCTCCCTGAAAACCCACCTCTTCAGGGAAGCCTACCCCACCCTCACCTAACTGCTGCTCTCCTTCATTCCTCCTACCACTCCATCCCCCACAGCCACTTCCTCCTGTACCACTACCCCCTCCCTCCCAGATTGTAAGCTCGAAAGAGTAGGGCCCTCTTACCCCTCGTGTGCTGTTCGTAGCTGCTGTAATGTTTCATGTATTGTCCCCCCCTCTATTGTACAGCGCTGAGCAAACCCTTTGGCGCTATATAAACTCAATGTAATAATGTGCACATGTCTAGCCAGGACGGTCCTGCTATGCAGGGCTCCAATACAGAGAGACTTCCCCTCACTTCCTGTCGGGGAAATTGTTGTCATCAGGACAGGAACTGAAAGGAAACCATTCTGACAGAGTCCTGGATAGCAGGAAAAACTGACAGGGGCTCTAATCCTTCCACACTCCATCCAAAACTGAAAACACACATTGTGGCTATAGATACACTGGGAAGGTTCCGGCTCCAGGGCTATCATCTCCATCCTGGCTACACTACTTAGGGTGTCACTGACCCAGAACAAGCATGCAGCCAGTGAAGGCGGAACACACGGAGCTCCTGCATGCTTATTCCTGGTCAGTGACACACTAGGGAGTGAAGTGAAGATGACGGCCCCGGAACCTGCAGCTTTCTCCACAAATCATTCCTGTTTCCTGCCCTTCCCCCTATTGGCTGAGCATTGCACCAATCACCAATCAGATCACCCCCTTGTGATGTCTCTGGGTAGATCTTTCACTTCTGGCTCCTCCCACATACAGTATCTTTATACAACCTTCCCATACACATACCCCGGCATGGAGGGGCTGAGTGAAGGTGGTGGTGATGGTGATGGTGTGGAGGTGTCGGATCGGGTCACACAGATCATAAAAGGAGATCCGCCCGGCCTCATAATCCAGATCTATCCTGACTCTGGTACTGGAGACACCGCCAGGTAAGGGGTCCTATTACTGTCATGTATCACTGAGTACTGATTACCCTCCAACCCCTCCAACCCCCAGGACTTATTATTACATCCAATCCATGACTGACCTCCTCTCCTGTCTATATTGGGGTAACACATCCCGACTCTCCAGTACCATGACCCCCCGACATCCATGTCCCAGTAATGTCTCCCGTAGGAGAAGCTCTGACTGCTCATCACCTGAGGACAGAGGAACCTCGCTGGTGTTTCTGGCCGATTCTGATCTGATGATGAGGATGCAGTTTTCCCATCATGTGATATATGTAGATCATTACCAGCTGTCCTCACATCCAGTAATATGTCTGTAACCCCCAACACCCCCCATGTTTGCTGTACAGCCCCAATATTTGGTCCTCCAGTGGGGAAGGGTTGGGGGTCTGGCCTGGATGGTGGACCATTGATGGGACCTTTGCCCTTTGTAGTAGAATGTGGAGAGACATGTGTGCCTGTACATTTCTGTACATTGACCCCAGACATGATATCAGATAAACCCGTGTGTAATGTGTGTGAGATCCCCCCCACATCCCCATCCCCTCCATCATGGAGGAGGTTCTCATGTCTCTCTCTGTCCTCATCATCTCCATCCTCAGTGTCACACAAGTCACCTGTGTCTGATTCCTGTAGGACAGTCAGTGGATCCGTCATGTTACACAGCTCCTCAATGTCCCTCATCTTCCTGGACAGCTCCTCCTCCTTTATTTCCAGATCCCGAATATAATCCAACATGGGACGGGAGACCCGCTCTGCCCACTCGGAGATGTCCCTCAGGACTCTCTTCTCCAGGTCTTCCAGACGTCTCCTGAGGTCTCTGAACAGGGCAGTGACTCTCTTGGTTTCATCATCTGCTTTTCCTTGTACTTTCCTTCTGCGTTCCTGCAGACTCTGGACTCTTTTCTCCATCTCCTTTCTCTCTGTCATCAGTCTCTGCAGAACGTTCCTCAGTTTCTTCTTCTTCATCTCAGAGGCCTCCTCTAGAGTCTCCACCTGGTGTCCCCGATGTTCTCCAGCCAAACTGCAGGACACACAGATACAGGTGGAGTCCTTGGTGCAGTAATACTCCAGGATCTTCTTATGGATGGAGCATTTCCTGTCCTTCAGGGAAGTGGTGGGGTCACATAGGACGTGTTCTGGTGACTTGCTGTGGACTCTCAGGTGGTTGTCACACAGAGAAGCTTCACAATGCAGACAGGATTTCACAGCCGGTACAGGAGTGTGAATACAGTGAGTACAGAAGACCCCGGACTCCTCCTGCTCTGGATGGGTAGACTGGAAGTTCTCCACTATGTTACGTAGCTTCCGATTCTTCTGAAGGACGGGACGTTTCTTGAAGCTTTGTTTACATTCAGGACAGGAATAACCTCCAGGCCCCTCCTGTGTATCCAACACACGGCCAATACAGTCCCGGCAGAAGTTGTGTCCACATCTCAGGGTTACAGGATCTGTATAAAAGTCCAGACAGACGGAACATTCCAGCTCCTTCCTCAGATCAGAAGACGCCATCGCTGAGAGCGGAAGAGAGAAACGAAAGTGAAAGTCTGACACTCCGTAACCAGTGTGACCCGTTCTGTACCCTCCTACAGGGGCGAGGTGTACATTCCTACACAGGGGGAGGCTGGGACTGAGACACATAGCTAGAAGACTTCATGCAGGGGGGGGGGGGTTGGGTGATAACGCTGGTAACATTAGCTGTGTAAAGTCACGTTAAATACCGGAGGTTTTTTTAGGGTTTTTGCATTAGCATTTAGTGGTGTTTTGTCTTTTTTCACATTTTTTTGTTACCAAAAAAATTTTTTTTTTTTTAGTAAGAAAACTACAAAAATGCGGTTTACTGCGTTTTGCTGCGTTTTTCAGCATTAGAGAGTGTTTACAGCTACAAAAGTCCTCTAGAAGCCCGCTAGTTCTGGGTTTTATTTCCAGCCAGAAAACGCTGATTCCAGTCTCTGTGTGTATGGACACCGAGGAGAACATGCTGGGGGGTTACTGGATGGAGAAAAAAATCATCAACAGCCAAAAACAGCCGCTGTAACAACGTCCCGTGTGCATGAGGACTTAGAATTCTTGTACAGAAGGACACAGACATGTAATAAGTGGTGATGGGTCCAACACCTCCCTGTTCAATAAATATGATATATATAGTGAGCGCTCTTATAGCAGCAGCTGAAACACCAAAAAGGTAACCACAGTAAACCTCCAAATGAATAAAATGTAAATATAGGTGCAGCGCCAATAAATAAATATGTCCAATAGTATATAAAAGAGTTCAATAATAAATAATCAGTTCATGTAGTATATGAAATGGATGATCCATTCAGCAGCAGATTAGAATAGGCTTGTGACAGGAACCAATAGTAAAAGTGCGCACTCACCGGAAGCGCATGGGTAATGCGCACATAATTTATAACCACCAGGATCTCTCTAGATAGGTGGGATATATAGGTGAGTTTCTATCTATGGAATGGTCATCAAGTCTTGGGATATTGTTGAGATCTGCTGGGTCCAGAGGTCCCCTTAGGGATGGTTGGGTGCTCAGCCTGGGTACAGAGCTCCCTTCCTCTGGTAGTTGAAAATCAATGGGGGGTAGCCTGCAAGTTTAATAGCTGCAAGTGGGAGCCAAGAAACCGGTACCCATAGTGTAGTATTTAAAGAACTTTCATTCCAATAAATGTTATTAGTAAAATCAGTGACAGGGTTGCATTAGCACAGAATCTCCAGTGTAATATGCAGAGTATGCAGCACTGACCCTATTAAAGATGGCCGCTGGGCTTCCTCGTGGCTCCGACGGCAGTGACGTCACGCTCTGTCAGCTCCTCCTTAGGCCTTTCGTGCATAGCACATCATCAGAGGGGAGGCTAACCCCCTGTTCAGTTGGCGGTCAAACATTCCAACTTGAGGAAAGTTCAACTGCAAACTTTGAACTCAATGCAAGTCTATGGGACTGGAAGTTGTACATTGAAAAGTGACCATTCTGAAGGCTTTTATGCCAGTTATTGGCCACAGAAGTGGTATGGGGACTCGGGGACGGCCCTGAGGGACAGGAACCAGTGAACAAAATACAAAAAGTAACGTTTTTAAAGGGGCAGTCATTTTTTTTATTGCTTAAAGTAAAAAAAACTAATTAAAAATTTAATTATCATGCCTGGGGGGTCTTCATAAACTCCCTGCAAAGTTGCACATCTGTACAATGTATAGAGCCTGCTGCAGCACGACTGACATTTATATTAAAAAAAGTGTGGGGTCCCCCTAATCCTTACCAGACCCTTTAGGTCCGGTGGGAAGGTTAGGAAGGACCCCATAGTGAAATGTTTTTTTAAAGTGTGTGGGGTTCCCCCTAAAAGCCATACCAGGTCCTTTAGGCCTTCTAAGGGGAACCCCACCCCCAACAAAATAAGTGAAAAAAGTGTGGAGTCCCTCCTAAAATCCTACCAGACCCTTTATCCGAGCGCAGGCCTGGCAGGACAGACGGGGGGGATGAACGAGCAGCCCTCCCCTCCCTGGGCGTTACCAGGCCATGTGCTCTCGGCATGGGGACAAGGGCCTCATCCCCACAATCCTGGCCTGATGAGGGTTTGCAGGCAGAGGGGTCATTACCATAAGGGTACCCCGTTATATAAAAGGGGGCACCCTGATGCTGCCCCCCCTTTTGAATGAGTAAGAGGTACAAAATAAATAAAAATGGGCCTTGGGTGTTGGTGGTGCCTGAACACTGGGCCCTTCACACTTACTCTTGCTGGGTGCAGGCAGGGGCCCTGCAGTTAAAAATTGGTAACAATTACAGAAAAATAGTTAAAAAAAAAAATTTAAATGACATGAACCTGTGAAACGAGTGCCGAAAAATAGTGCCTTGAGTGTTGGTGGGGCCCTAAACCAAACAATTGTTGGAAGCGACCAAAATCAGTGGAAGTCTAAACTGGAACTTCAGCAACGCATAGACTTCTGCCATCTCTGGGGAAATTGCTGCTCTCATCTCCACTCCAAACTGGAACTTCAGCAACGCATAGACTTCTGCTATCTCTGGGGAAATTGCTGCTCTCATCTCCACTCCAAACTGGAACTTCAGCAACGCATAGACTTCTGCTATCTCTGGGGAAATTGCAGCTCTCATCTCCACTCCAAACTGGAACTTCAGCAACGCATAGACTTCTGCTATCTCTGGGGAAATTGCTGCTCTCATCTCCACTCCAAACTGGAACTTCAGCAACGCATAGACTTCTACAAACCTCAGAACAAATAGTGTATATATTTTGGTCTGTTTGTGTTGGTTGATTCTCACCTCTTGTTGCTCTTCACTCTGGTCTGTGTTGGAGAAACATCCCCCCAATTCATGTGATCCTTATCAGTTCCTAATTGGGGCGGAGAAGAGTTGTGTTGTGTTATACATTTAGATCAGCTCATGGAGGGAGGTCACAGCCAGGGCGTGGTCACAGATGGGGCGGGGTCACAGACTTCAAACAGTTCTTTATGCAGGCCATAGACAGGTTGAAAATTGGATGATTTTTTCGAACGATAAACGAAAAATCGGTTGTTCGTTAAGCTGACGTTACCACTAGAGATGAGCGAATTATTCAAAAATTCCATTCGGCTAATTCGCCGAATTTGCGGAAGAAATTTGATTCGCTGTGAATTTAACTTCTAAAAGGGTGTTTCTAGGCTTCAGAGAGCCTTTATATTAGTGCAGAACACTGTACCTTTAATTTAAATGCCCTTGGAGTCTGCTGGGGAAGAGAAATAATACTGTCAGTCAGTATGACATGCAGATGAGTGCCGTCCATCTTAGAATCACCGCACACTTCACTCATTGGGGGAGGGGGAGGAGGAGAAGAGGAGGAAAAGAGGAGGAGGAAAAGAGGAGGAAAAGAGGAGGAGGAAAAGAGGAGGAGGAAAAGAAGAGGAGGAAAAGAGAGGAGGAGGAAAAGAGGAGGAGGAAAAGAGGAGGAGGAAAAGAGGAGGAGGAAAAGAGGAGGAGGAAAAGAGGAGGAGGAAAAGAGGAGGAGGAAAAGAGGAGGAGGAAAAGAGGAGGAGGAAAAGAGGAGGAGGAAAAGAGGAGGAGGAAAAGAGGAGGAGGAGAAGAGGAGGAGGAGAAGAGGAGGAGGAGAAGAGGAGGAGGAGGAGAGAAGAGGAGGAGGAGGAGGAGGAGGAGAAGAGGAGGAGGAGGAGGAGGAGGAGAAGAGGAGGAGGAGGAGGAGGAGGAGAAGAGGAGGAGGAGAAGGAGGAGGAGAAGAGGAGGAGGAGGAGGAGGAGGAGAAGAGGAGGAGGAGGAGGAGAAGAGGAGGAGGAGAAGAGGAGGAGAAGAGGAGGAGAAGAGGAGGAGAAGAGGAGGAGGAGAAGAGGAGGAGGAGGAGAAGAGGAGAAGAGGAGGAGGAGGAGAAGAGGAGAAGAGGAGGAGAGGAGGAGAGGAGGAGAGGAGGAGAGGAGGAGAGGAGGAGAGGAGGAGAAGAGGAGAAGAGGAGAAGAGGA